>NC_083111.1:82041318-82333818 GCF_949774975.1 Lagenorhynchus albirostris | reverse complement strand
GCGCCCTCACACGTACGCTCCCCCTAAAGCGTTGCCGTACCCTCACCTGGACCCTAAACCGTCCCCGTCCCCTAACCCTAACCCTAGCCCGAACCCTAACCCTGACCCTTCCCCGAAGCTGACCCTCACCCGTCCTCTGATCCTAACCTGTACGCTAACACTAACCAGCGCCCTCACATGTACGCTCCCCCTAAAGTGTTGCCGTACTCTCACATGGACCCTAAACCATCCCCGTCCCCTAACCCTAATCCTAGCCCGAACCCTAACCCTAAACCTTCCCCGAAGCCTGACCCTTAGCCGTCCCCTGATCCTAACCCGTACGCTAACACTAACCCGCGCCCTCACACGTACGCTCACCCTTAAGCATTGCCATACTCTCACATGGACCCTAAACCGTCCCCGTCCCCTAACCCTAACCCTAGCCCGAACCTTAAACCTAAACCTTCCCCGAAGCCTGACCCTCACCCGTCCACTAAACCTAACCCGTACGCTAACACTAAACCGCGCCCTCACACGTCGGGTCCCCCTAAAGCGTTGCCGTACCCTCACCAGGACCCTAAACCGTCCCCGTCCCTAACCCTAACCCTAGCCCGAACCCTAACCCTAACAATTCCCCGAAGCCTGACCCTAACTCTTCCCCTAATCCTAAGCCGTACGCTAACACTAACCCGCGCCCCCAGACGTACGCTCACCCTTAAGCATTGCCTTACCCTCACCTGGACCCTAAGCCGTGTCCGTGTCCTAACCCTAGCCCGAACCCTAACCCTAAATCTTCCCCGAAGCCTGACACTCACCCGTCCCCTAATCATAACCCGTACGCTAACAATAACCCGCGCCCTCACACGTACGCTCCCCCTAAAGCGTTGCCGTACCCTCACCTGGACCCTAAACCGTCCCCGTCCCCTAACCCTAAACCTAGCCCGAACCCTAACCCTAACCCTTCCCCGAAGCCTGACACTCAACCTTCCCCTTATCCTAAGCCGTACACTAAAAATAACCCGCGCACTCACACGTACGCTCCCCGTAAAGCGTTGCCGTACCCTCACCTGGACCCTAAACTGTCCCCGTACCCTAACCCTAACCCTAGCCCGAACCCTAACCCTAACCCTTCCCCGAAGCCTGACCCTCACCCATCCCCTGATCCTAACCCGTACGCTAACACTAACGAGCGCCCTCACACGTACGCGCCCCCTAAAGCGTTTCTGTACTCTCACATAGACCCTAAACCATCCCCGTCCCCTAACTCTAATCCTAGCCCGAACCCTAACCCTAACCCTTCCCCGAAACCTGACCCTCACCCGTCCCCTAATCCTAATAATTACGCTAACACTAACCCCGCCCTCACACGTACGCTCACCCTTAAGCATTGCCGTACGCACACCTGGACCCTAAACCGTCCCCGTACCCTAACACTAACCCTAGCCCGAACCCTAACCCTAACCCTAGCCCTAACCCTAACCCTAACCATTCCCCGAAGCCTGACCCTCACCCGTCCCCTAATCCTAACCCGTACGCTAACACTAACCCGCGCCCTCACACGTACGCTCCCCCTAAAGCGTTGCCGTGCCCTCACCTGGACCCTAAACCGTCCCCGTCCCCTAACCCTAACCCTAGCCCTAACCCTAACTCTAACCATTCCCCGAAGCCTGACCCTCACCCGTCCCATAATCCTAACCCGTACGCTAACAATAACCAGCGCCCTCACACGTACTCTCCCCCAAAGCGTTGCCGTACCCTCACATGGACCCTAAACCGTCCCCGTCCCCTAACCCTAACCCTAGCCCAAACCCTAACCCTAACCCTTCCCCGAAGCCTGACCCTCACCCGTCCCCTAATCCTAACCCGTACGCTAACACTAACCCGCACCCTCACACGTACGCTCCCCCTAAAGTGTTGCCGTACCCTCACCTGGACCCTAAACCGTCCCCGTCCACTAACCCTAACCCTAGCCTGAACCCTAACCCTAAACCTTCTCCGAAGCCTGATACTCACACTTCACCTAATCCTAAGCCGTACGCTAACAATAACACGCGCCCTCAAACGTACGCTCCCCCTAAAGCGTTGCCGTACCCTCACCTGGACCCTAAACCGTCCCCGTCACCTAACCCTAACCCTAGCCCGAACCCTAACCCTAACCCTTCCCCGAAGCCTGACCCTCACCCGTCACCTAATTCTAAGCCGTACGCTAACACTATCCCACGCCCTCACACGTACGCTCCCCCTAAAGCGTTGCCGTACTCTCACATTGACCCTAAACCATCCCCGTCCCCTAACCCTAACCCTAGCCCGAACCGTAACCCTAAACCTTCCCCGAAGCCTGACCCTCAGCCGTCCCCTGATCCTAACCCGTACGCTAACACTAACCTGCGCCCTCACACGTACGCACACCCTTAAGCATTGCCATACCCTCACCTGGACCCTAAACCGTCCCCGTCCCCTAACCCTAACCCTAGCCCGAACCCTAACCCTAACCCTTCCCCGAAGCCTGACACTCAACCTTCCCCTTATCCTAAGCCGTACACTAAAAATCACCCGCGCACTCACACGTACGCTCCCCGTAAAGCGTTTCCGTATCCTCACCTGGACCCTAAACTGTCCCCGTACACTCAACCTAACCCTAGCCCGAACCCTAACCCTAACCCTTCCCCGAAGCCTGACCCTCACCCATCCCCTGATCCTAACCCGTACGCTAACACTAACCAGCGCCCTCACACGTACGCGCCCCCTAAAGCGTTTCCGTACTCTCACATGGACCCTAAACCATCCCCGTCCCCTAACTCTAATCCTAGCCCGAACCCTAACCCTAACCCTTCCCCGAAACCTAACCCTCACCCGTCCCCTAATCCTAATAATTACGCTAACACTAACCCGCGCCCTCACACGTAACTCACCCTTAAGCATTGCGGTACGCACACCTGGACCCTAAACCGTCCCCGTACCCTAACACTAACCCTAGCCCGAACCCTAACCCTAACCCTAGCCCTAACCCTAATCCTAAGCATTCCCCGAAGCCTGACCCTCACCCGTCCCCTAATCCTAACCCGTACGCTAACACTAACCCGCGCCCTCACACGTACGCTCCCCCTAAAGCGTTGCCGTGCCCTCACCTGGACCCTAAACCGTCCCCGTCCCCTAACCCTAACCCTAGCCCTAACCCTAACTCTAACCATTCCCCAAAGCCTGACACTCACCCGTCCTGTAATCCTAAGCCGTACGCTAACACTAACCCGCGCCCTCACACGAACGCTCCACCTAAAGCGTTGCCGTACCCTCACCTGGACCCTAAACCGTCCCCGTCCCCTAACCCTAACCCTAGCCCTAACCCTAACGCTAACCCTTCCCCAAAGCCGGACACTCACCCGTCCCCTAATCCTAACACGTAGGCTAACACTAACCCGCGCCCTCACACATATGTTCCCCCTAATGGTTTGCCGTAACCTCACCTGGACCCTAAATCGTCCCCGTCCCCTAACCCTAACCCTAGCCCGAACACTAACCCTAACCATTCCCCGAAGCCTGATCCTCACCCTTCCCCTAATCCTAAGCCGTACACTAACACTAACCCTTGCCCTCAAACGTATGCTCCCCCTAAAGCGTTGCCGTACCCTCACCTGGACCCTAAACCGTCCCCGTCCCCTAACCCTAACCCTAACCCGAACCCTAATCCTAACCCTTCCCCGAAGCCTAAACCTGACCCGTCCCCTAATCCTAAGCCGTATGCTAACACTAACCAGCGCCCTCAAACGTACGCTCACCCTTAAACATTGCCATACGCTCACCTGGACCCTAAACCGTGTCCGTCCCCTAACCCTAGCCCGAACCCTAACCCTAAACCTTCCCCGAAGCCTGACCCTCACCCGTCCCCTAATCCTAAACCATACGCTAACACTAACCCACGCCCTCACACATAGGGTTCCCTTAAAGCATTGCCGTACCCTCACCTGGACCCTAAACCGTCCCCGTCCCCTAACCCTAACCCTATCCCGAACACTAACCCTAACCCTTCCACGAAGCCTGACCCTCACCCGTCCCCTTATCCTAACCCGTACGCTAACACTAACCCGCGCCCTCACACTTACGCTCCCCCTAAAGCATTGCCGTACCCTCACATGGACCCTAAACCATCCCCGTCCCCTAACCCTAACCGTAGCCAGAACCCTAAACCTAACCCTTCCCCGAAGCCTGACCCTCACCCGTCCCCTAATCCTAAGCCATACGCTAACACTAACACG
Source organism: Lagenorhynchus albirostris (assembly GCF_949774975.1). Taxonomy (NCBI): domain Eukaryota; kingdom Metazoa; phylum Chordata; class Mammalia; order Artiodactyla; family Delphinidae; genus Lagenorhynchus; species Lagenorhynchus albirostris. The sequence goes on along the minus strand of NC_083111.1, from coordinate 82,329,586 downwards.
CGCCCTCACACGTACGCTCCCCCTAAAGCGTTGCTGTACCCTCACATGAACCCTAAACCGTCGCCGTCCCCTAACCCTAACCCTAGCACGAACCCTAACCCTAACACTTCCCCGAAGCCTGACCCTCACCCGTCCCCTGATCCTAACCCGTACGCTAACACTAACCCGCGCCCTCACACGTACGCTCCCCCTAAAGCGTTGCCGTACCCTCACCTGGACCCTAAACCGTCCCCGTCCCCTAACCCTAACCCTAGCCCGAACCCTAACCCTAACCCTTCCCCGAAGCCTGACCCTCACCCTTCCCGTAATCCTAACCCGTACGCTAACACTAACCCGCGCCCTCACACGTACGCTCCCCTTAAAGCGTTGCCGTACTCTCACATGGACCCTAAACCATACCCGTCCCCTAACCCTAATCCTAGCGCGAACCCTAACCCTAAACCTTCCCCGAAGCCTGACCCTCAGCCGTACCCTGATCCTAACCCGTACGCTAACACTAACCCGCGCCCTCACACATACGCTCACCCTTAAGCATTGCCATACCCTCACCTGGACCCTAAACCGTCCGCGTCCCCTAACCCTAACCCTAGCCCGAACCCTAACCCTAAACCTTCCCCGAAGCCTGACCCTCACCCGTCCCCTAATCCTAACCCGTACGCTTACATTAACCCGCGCCCTCACACGTACGCTCCCCCTGAAGCGTTGCCGTACCCTCACCTGGACCCTAAACCGTCCCCGTCCCCTAACCCTAACCCTAGCCCGAACCCTAACCCTAACCCTTTCTCCGTAGCCTGACCCTCACAATCCCCTAATCCTAACGCATAGGCTAATACTAACCCGCGCCCTCACACATACGCTCCCCCTAAAGTGTTGCTGTACCCTCACCTGGACCCTAAATCGTCGCCGTCCCCTAACCCTAACCCTAGCACGAACCCTAACCCTAACACTTCCCCGAAGCCTGACACTCACCCGTCCCCTGATCCTAAACCGTACGCAAACACTAACCCACGCCCTCACACGTACGCTCCCCCTAAAGCGTTGCCGTACCCTCACATGGACCCTAAACCATCCCCGTCCCCTAACCCTAACTATATCCCGAACCCTAACCCTAAGCCTTCCCTGAAGCCTGACCCTCACCCGTCCCCTAATCCTAAGCCGTACGCTAACACTAACCCGCGCCCTCACACATACGCTCACCCTAAAGCATTGCCATACCCTCACCTGGACCCTAAACCGTCCCCGTCCCCTAACCCTAACCCTAGCCCAATCCCTAAACCTAAACCTTCCCCGAAGCCTGACCCTCACCCGTCCCCTAATCCTAACCCGTACGCTAACACTAACCCGCTCCCTCACACGTACGCTCCGACTAAAGCGTTGCCGTACCCTCACCTGGACCCTAAACCGTCCCCATCCCCTAACCCTAACCCCAGCCTGAACCCTAACCCTAAACCTTCTCCGAAGCCTGATCCTCACCCTTCCCCTAATCCTAAGCCGTACGCTAACAATAACCCGCGCCCTCAAACGTACGCTCCCCCTAAAGCGTTGCCGTACCCTCACCTGGACCCTAAACCGTCCCCGTCCCCTAACCCTAACCCTAGCCCGAACCCTAAACCTAACCCTTCCCCGAAGCCTGACCCTCACCCGTCCCCTAATCCTAATCCTTACGCTAACACTAACCCGCGCCCTCAAACAAACGCTCACCCTTAAGCATTGCCATACCCTCACCTGGACCCTAAACCGTCCCCGTACCCTAACACTAACCCTAGCCCGAACCCTAAACCTAACCCTTCCCCGAAGCCTGACCCTCACCCGTCCCCTAATCCTAACCCGTACGCTAACACTAACAGGCGCCCTCACACGTACGCTCCCCCTAAAGCGTTGCCGTACCCTCACCTGGACCCTAAACCGTCCCCGTCCCCTAACCCTAACCCTAGCTCTAACCCTAACCCTAAGCATTCCCCGAAGCATGACCCTCACCCGTCCCCTAATCCTAACACGTACGCTAACACTAACCAGCGCCCTCACACGTACGTTCCCCCTAAAGCGTTGCCGTACCCTCACCTGGACCCTAAACCGTCCCCGTCCCCTAACCCTAACCCTAGCCCCAACCCTAACCCTAAAACTTCCCCGAAGCCTGACCCTCACCCTTCCCCTAATCCTAAGCCGAACGCTAACAATAACCCGCGCCCTCACACGTACGCTCCCCCTAAAGCGTTGCCGTACCCTCACCTGGACCCTAAACCGTCCCCGTACCCTAACCCTAACCCTAGCCCGAACCCTAACCCTAAAACTTCCCCGAAGACTGACCCTCACCCGTCCCCTGATCCTAACACGTACGCTGACACTAACCAGCGCCCTCACAAGTACGCTCCCCCTAAAGCGTTTCCGTACTCTCACATGGACCCTAAACCATCCCCGTCCCCTACCTCTAATCCTAGCCCAAACCCTAACCCTAACACTTCCCCGAAGCCTGACCCTCACCCTTCCCGTAATCCTAACCCGTACGCTAACTCTAACCCGCGCCCTCACACGTACGCTCCCACTAAAGCGTTGCCGTACCCTCACCTGGACCCTAAACCGTCCCCGTCCCCTAACCCTAACCCTAGCCCGAACTCTAACCCTAACACTTCCCCGAAGCCTGACCCTCACCCGTCCTGTAATCCTAAGCCGTACGCTAACACTAACCAACGCCCTCACACGAACGCTCCACCTAAAGCGTTGCCGTACCCTCACCTGGACCCTAAACCGTGCCCGTCCCCTAACCCTAACCCTAGCCCTAACCCTAACGCTAACCCTTCCCCGAAGAAAGACACTCACCCGTCCCCTAATACTAACACGTACGCTAACACTAACCCGCGCCCTCACACATATGTTCCCCCTAATGGTTTGCCGTAACCTCACCTGGACCCTAAACCGTCCCCGTCCCCTAACCCTAACCCTAGCCCGAACACTAACCCTAACCCTTCCCCGAAGCCTGATCCTCACCCTTCCCCTAATCCTAAGTTGTACACTAACAATAACCCGTGCCCTCAAACGTACGCTCCCCCTAAAGCGTTGCCGTACCCTCACCTGGACCCTAAACCGTCCCCATCCCCTAACCCTAACCCTAACCCGAACCCTAATCCTAACCCTTCCCCGAAGCCTAAACCTGACCCGTCCCCTAATCCTAAGCCGTACGCTAACACTAAACCGCGCCCTCAGACGTACGCTCACCCTTAAGCATTGCCATACCCTCACCTGGACCCTAAACCGTGTCCGTCCCCTAACCCTAGCCCGAACCCTAACCCTAAACCTTCCCCGAAGCCTGACCCTCACCCGTCCCCTAATCCTAAACCGTACGCTAACACTAACCCACGCCCTCACACATAGGGTTCCCTTAAAGCGTTGCCGTACCCTCACCTGGACCCTAAACCTTCACGTCCCCTAACCCTAACCCTATCCCGAACACTAACTCTAACCCTTCCACGAAGCCTGACCCTCACCCGTCCCCTTATCCTAACCCGTACGCTAACACTAACCCGCGCCCTCACACGTACGCTCCCCCTAAAGCGTTGCCGTACCCTCACATGGACCCTAAACCATCCCCGTCCCCTAACGCTAACCGTAGCCAGAACCCTAAACCTAACACTTCCTCGAAGCCTGACCCTCACCCGTCCCCTAATCCTAAGCCATACGCTAACACTAACACGCGCCCTCACACGTACGCTCACCCTTAAGCATTGCCATAACCTCACATGGACACTAAACCGTCCCCGTCCCCTAACCCTAAACCTAGCCCGAACCCTAACCCTAACACTTCCCCGAAGCCTGACCCTCACCCTTTCCCTAATCCTAAGCCGTATGCTAACACTAACCCGCGCCCTCACATGTACGCTCCCCCTAAAGCGTTGCCGTACACTCACCTGGACCCTAAAACGTCCCCGTCCCCTAACCCTAACCCTAGCCCGAACCCTAACCCTAACCCTTTCTCCGTAGCCTGACCCTCACACATCCCCTAATCCTAACGCGTAGGCTAATACTAACCCGCGCCCTCACACGTACGCTCCCCCTAAAGCGTTGCCGTACCCTCACCTGGACCCTAAACTGTCCCCGTCCCCTAACCCTAACCCTAGCCCGAACCCTAACCCTAACACTTCCCCGAAGCCTGACCCTCACCCGTCCCCTGATCCTAAGCCGTACGCTAACACTAACACGCGCCCTCAAACGTACGCTCACCCTTAAGCATTGCCATACCCTCACCTGGACACTAAACCGTCCCCTTCCCCTAACCCTAACCCTAGCCCGAACCCTAACCCTAAACCTTCCCCGAAGCCTGACCCTCACCCGTCCCCTAATCATAACCCGTACGCTAACACTAACCCGCGCCCTCACACGTAGGGTCCCCCTAAAGCGTTGCCGTACCCTCACCTGGACGCTAAACCGTCCCCGTCCCCTAAACCTAACCCTAGCCCGAACCCTAAACGTAACCCTTCCCCGAAGCTGACCCTCACCCGTCCCCTGATCCTAACCCGTACGCTAACACTAACCAGCGCCCTCACACGTACGCTCCCCTTAAAGCGTTGCCGTACTCTCACATGGACCCTAAACCATCCCCGTCCCCTAACCCTAATCCTAGCGCGAACCCTAACCCTAAACCTTCCCCGAAGCCTGACCCTCAGCCGTACCCTGATCCTAACCCGTACGCTAACACTAACCCGCGCCCTCACACATACGCTCACCCTTAAGCATTGCCATACCCTCACCTGGACCCTAAACCGTCCGCGTCCCCTAACCATAACCCTAGCCCGAACCCTAACCCTAAACCTTCCCCGAAGCCTGACCCTCATCCGTCCCCTAATCCTAACCCGTACGCTTACATTAACCCGCGCCCTCACACGTACGCTCCCCCTGAAGCGTTGCCGTACCCTCACCTGGACCCTAAACCGTCCCCGTCCCCTAACCCTAACCCTAGCCCGAACCCTAACCCTAACCCTTTCTCCGTAGCCTGACCCTCACAATCCCCTAATCCTAACGCGTAGGCTAATACTAACCCGCGCCCTCACACGTACCCTCCCCCTAAAGTGTTGCTGTACCCTCACCTGGACCCTAAACCGTCGCCGTCCCCTAACCCTAACCCTAGCACGAACCCTAACCCTAACACTTCCCCGAAGCCTGACCCTCACCCGTCCCCTGATCCTAAACCGTACGCTAACACTAACCCGCGCCCTCACACGTACGCTCCCCCTAAAGCGTTGCCGTACCCTCACATGGACCCTAAACCATCCCCGTCCCCTAACCCTAACTATATCCCGAATCCTAACCCTAAGACTTCCCTGAAGCCTGACCCTCACCCGTCCCCTAATCCTAAGCCGTACGCTAACACTAACCCGCGCCCTCACACATACGCTCCCCCTAAAGCATTGCCATACCCTCACCTGGACCCTAAACCGTCCCCGTCCCCTAACCCTAACCCTAGCCCGATCCCTAAACCTAAACCTTCCCCGAAGCCTGACCCTCACCCGTCCCCTAATCCTAACCCGTACGCTAACACTAACCCGCTCCCTCACACGTACGCTCCGACTAAAGCGTTGCCGTACCCTCACCTGGACCCTAAACCGTCCCCATCCCCTAACCCTAACCCCAGCCTGAACCCTAACCCTAAACCTTCTCCGAAGCCTGATCCTCACCCTTCCCCTAATCCTAAGCCGTACGCTAACAATAACCCGCGCCCTCAAACGTACGCTCCCCCTAAAGCGTTGCCATACCCTCACCTGGACCCTAAACCGTCCCCGTCCCCTAACCCTAACCCTAGCCCGAACCCTAAACCTAACCCTTCCCCGAAGCCTGACCCTCACCCGTCCCCTAATCCTAATCCTTACGCTAACACTAACCCGCGCCCTCAAACAAACGCTCACCCTTAAGCATTGCCATACCCTCACCTGGACCCTAAACCGTCCGCGTCCCCTAACCCTAACCCTAGCCCGAACCCTAACCCTAAACCTTCCGCGAAGCCTGACCCTCATCCGTGCCCTAATCCTAACCCGTACGCTTACATTAACCCGCGCCCTCCCACGTACGCTCCCCCTGAAGCGTTGCCGTACCCTCACCTGGACCCTAAACCGTCCCCGTCCCCTAACCCTAACCCTAGCCCGAACCCTAACCCTAACCCTTTCTCCGTAGCCTGACCCTCACAATCCCCTAATCCTAACGCGTAGGCTAATACTAACCCGCGCCCTCACACGTACGCTCCCCCTAAAGTGTTGCTGTACCCTCACCTGGACCCTAAACCGTCGCCGTCCCCTAACCCTAACCCTAGCACGAACCCTAACCCTAACACTTCCCCGAAGCCTGACCCTCACCCGTCCCCTGATCCTAAACCGTACGCTAACACTAACCCGCGCCCTCACACGTACGCTCCCCCTAAAGCGTTGCCGTACCCTCACATGGACCCTAAACCATCCCCGTCCCCTAACCCTAACTATATCCCGAACCCTAACCCTAAGACTTCCCTGAAGCCTGACCCTCACCCGTCCCCTAATCCTAAGCCGTACGCTAACACTAACCCGCGCCCTCACACATACGCTCACCCTAAAGCATTGCCATACCCTCACCTGGACCCTAAACCGTCCCCGTCCCCTAACCCTAACCCTAGCCCGATCCCTAAACCTAAACCTTCCCCGAAGCCTGGCCCTCACCCGTCCCCTAATCCTAACCCGTACGCTAACACTAACCCGCTCCCTCACACGTACGCTCCGACTAAAGCGTTGCCGTACCCTCACCTGGACCCTAAACCGTCCCCATCCCCTAACCCTAACCCCAGCCTGAACCCTAACCCTAAACCTTCTCCGAAGCCTGATCCTCACCCTTCCCCTAATCCTAAGCCGTACGCTAACAATAACCCGCGCCCTCAAACGTACGCTCCCCCTAAAGCGTTGCCATACCCTCACCTGGACCCTAAACCGTCCCCGTCCCCTAACCCTAACCCTAGCCCGAACCCTAAACCTAACCCTTCCCCGAAGCCTGACCCTCACCCGTCCCCTAATCCTAATCCTTACGCTAACACTAACCCGCGCCCTCAAACAAACGCTCACCCTTAAGCATTGCCATACCCTCACCTGGACCCTAAACCGTCCCCGTACCCTAACACTAACCCTAGCCCGAACCCTAAACCTAACCCTTCCCCGAAGCCTGACCCTCACCCGTCCCCTAATCCTAACCCGTACGCTAACACTAACAGGCGCCCTCACACGTACGCTCCCCCTAAAGCGTTGCCATACCCTCACCTGGACCCTAAACCGTCCCCGTCCCCTAACCCTAACCCTAGCTCTAACCCTAACCCTAAGCATTCCCCGAAGCATGACCCTCACCCGTCCCCTAATCCTAACACGTACGCTAACACTAACCAGCGCCCTCACACGTACGTTCCCCCTAAAGCGTTGCTGTACCCTCACCTGGACCCTAAACCGTCCCCGTCCCCTAACCCTAACCCTAGCCCCAACCCTAACCCTAACACTTCCCCGAAGCCTGACCCTCACCCTTCCCCTAATCCTAAGCCGAACGCTAACAATAACCCGCGCCCTCACACGTACGCTCCCCCTAAAGCGTTGCCGTACCCTCACCTGGACCCTAAACCGTCCCCGTACCCTAACCCTAACCCTAGCCCGAACCCTAACCCTAAAACTTCCCCGAAGCCTGACCCTCACCCGTCCCCTGATCCTAACACGTACGCTGACACTAACCAGCGCCCTCACACATACGCTCCCCCTAAAGCGTTTCCGTACTCTCACATGGACCCTAAACCATCCCCGTCCCCTACCTCTAATTCTAGCCCGAACCCTAACCCTAACCCTTCCCCGAAGCCTGACCCTCACCCTTCCCGTAATCCTAACCCGTACGCTAACACTAACCCGCGCCCTCACACGTACGCTCCCACTAAAGCGTTGCCGTACCCTCACCTGGACCCTAAACCGTCCCCGTCCCCTAACCCTAACCCTAGCCCGAACTCTAACCCTAACACTTCCCCGAAGCCTGACCCTCACCCGTCCTGTAATCCTAAGCCGTACGCTAACACTAACCAACGCCCTCACACGAACGCTCCACCTAAAGCGTTGCCGTACCCTCACCTGGACCCTAAACCGTCCCCGTCCCCTAAACCTAACCCTAGCCCTAACCCTAACGCTAACCCTTCCCCGAAGCCAGACACTCACCCGTCCCCTAATACTAACACGTACGCTAACACTAACCCGCGCCCTCACACATATGTTCCCCCTAATGGTTTGCCGTAGCCTCACCTGGACCCTAAACCGTCCCCGTCCCCTAACCCTAACCCTAGCCCGAACACTAACCCTAACCCTTCCCCGAAGCCTGATCCTCACCCTTCCCCTAATCCTAAGTTGTACACTAACAATAACCCGTGCCCTCAAACGTACGCTCCCCCTAAAGCGTTGCCGTACCCTCACCTGGACCCTAAACCGTCCCCATCCCCTAACCCTAACCCTAACCCGAACCCTAATCCTAACCCTTCCCCGAAGCCTAAACCTGACCCGTCCCCTAATCCTAAGCCGTACGCTAACACTAACCCGCGCCCTCAGACGTACGCTCACCCTTAAGCATTGCCATACCCTCACCTGGACCCTAAACCGTGTCCGTGCCCTAACCCTAGCCCGAACCCTAACCCTAACCCTTTCTCCGTAGCCTGACCCTCACATATCCCCTAATCCTAACGCGTAGGCTAATACTAACCCGCGCCCTCACACGTACGCTCCCCCTAAAGCTTTGCCGTACCCTCACCTGGACCCTAAACCGTCCCCGTCCCCTAACCCTAACCCTAGCCCGAACCCTAACCCTAACCTTTCCCCGAAGCCTGACACTCAACCTTCCCCTTATCCTAAGCCGTACGCTAAAAATAACCCGCGCACTCACACGTACGATCCCCCTAAAGCGTTGGCGTACCCTCACCTAGACCCTAAACCGTCCCCGTCCCCTAACCCTAACCCTAGCACGAACCCTAACCCTAACCCTTCCCCGAAGCCTGACACTCAACCTTCCCCTTATCCTAAGCCGTACACTAAAAATAACCCGCGCACTCACACGTACGCTCCCCGTAAAGCGTTGCCGTACCCTCACCTGGACCCTAAACTGTCCCCGTAACCTAACCCTAACCCTAACCCTTCCCCGAAGCCTGACCCTCACCCATCCCCTGATCCTAACCCGTACGCTAACACTAACCAGCGCTCTCACACGTACGCGCCCCCTAAAGCGTTTCCGTACTCTCACATGGACCCTAAACCATCCCCGTCCCCTAACTCTAATCCTAGCCCGAACCCTAACCCTAACCCTTCCCCGAAACCTGACCCTCACCCGTCCCCTAATCCTAATAATTACGCTAACACTAACCCGCGCCCTCACACGTACGCTCACCCTTAAGCATTGCCGTACGCACACCTGGACCCTAAACCGTCCCCGTACCCTAACACTAACCCTAGCCCGAACCCTAACCCTATCCCTAGCCCTAACCCTAACCCTAACCATTCCCCGAAGCCTGACCCTCACCCGTCCCCTAATCCTAACCCGTACGCTAGCATTAACCCGCGTCCTCACACGTACGCTCCCCCTAAAGCGTTGCCGTGCCCTCACCTGGACCCTAAACCGTCCCCATCCCCTAACCCTAACACTGGCCCTAACCCTAACTCTAACCATTCCCCGAAGCCTGACCCTCACCCGTCCCCTAATCCTAACCCGTACGCTAACAATAACCAGCGCACTCACACGTACGCTCCCCCGAAAGCGTTGCCGTACCCTCACATGGACCCTAAACCGTCCCCGTCCCCTAACCCTAACCCTAGCCCGAACCCTAACCCTAACCCTTCCCCGAAGCCTGACCCTCACCCGTCCCCTAATCCTAAACCGTACGCTAACACTAACCCGCGCCCTCACACGTACGCTCCCCCTAAAGCGTTGCCGTAACCTCACCTGGACCCTAAACCGTCCCCGTCCCCTACCCTAACCCTAGCCTGAACCCTAACCCTAAACCTTCTCCGAAGCCTGATACTCACCCTTCACCTAATCCTAAGCCGTACGCTAACAATAACCCGCGCCCTCAAACGTACGCTCCCCCTAAAGCGTTGCCGTACCCTCACCTGGACCGTAAACCGTCCCCGTCACCTAACCCTAACCCTAGCCCGAACCCTAACCCTAACCCTTCCCCGAAGCCTGACCCTCACCCGTCACATAATTCTAAGCCGTACGCTAACACTATCCCACGCCCTCACACGTACGCTCCCCCTAAAGCGTTGCCGTACCCTCACCTGGACCCTAAACCATCCCCGTCCCCTAACCCTAACCCTAGCCCGAACCCTAACCCTAAACCTTCCCCGAAGCCTGACCCTCAGCCGTCCCCTGATCCTAACCCGTACGCTAACACTAACCCGCGCCCTCACACGTACGCTCACCCTTAAGCATTGCCATACCCTCACCTGGACCCTAAACCGTCCGTGTCCCCTAACCCTAACCCTAGCCCGATCCCTAACCCTAAATCTTCCCCGAAGCCTGACCCTCACCCGTCCCCTAATCCTAAGGTGAACGCTAACACTAACCCGCGCCCTCACACGTACGCTCCCCCTAAAGCGTTGCCGTACCCTCACCTGGACCCTAAACCGTCCCCGTCCCCTAACCCTAACCCTAGCCCGAACTCTAACCCTAACACTTCCCCGAAGCCTGACCCTCACCCGTCCTCTAATCCTAAGCCGTACGCTAACACTAACCCGCGCCCTCACACGAACGCTCCACCTAAAGCGTTGCCGTACCCTCACCTGGACCCTAAACCGTCCCCGTCCCCTAACCCTAACCCTAGCTCTAACCCTAACGCTAACCCTTCCCCGAAGCCGGACACTCACCCGTCCCCTAATCCTAACACGTACGCTAACACTAACCCGCGCCCTCACACATATGTTCCCCCTAATGGTTTGCCGTAACCTCACCTGGACCCTAAATCGTCCCCGTCCCCTAACCCTAACCCTAGCCCGAACACTAACCCTAACCCTTCCCCGAAGCCTGACCGTCACCCTTCCCCTAATCCTAAGCCGTACACTAACACTATCCCACGCCCTCACACGTACGCTCCCCCTAAAGCGTTGCCGTACCCTCACCTGGACCCTAAACCATCCCCGTCCCCTAACCCTAACCCTAGCCCGAACCCTAACCCTAAACCTTCCCCGAAGCCTGACCCTCAGCCGTCCCCTGATCCTAACCCGTCCGCTAACACTAACCCGCGCCCTCACACGTACGCTCACACTTAAGCATTGCCATACCCTCACCTGGACCCTAAACCGTCCGTGTCCCCTAACCCTAACCCTAGCCCTAACCCTAACCCTAAATCTTCCCCGAAGCCTGACCCTCACCCGTCCCCTAATCCTAAGCCGAACGCTAACACTAACCCGCGCCCTCACACGTACGCTCCCCCTAAAGCGTTGCCGTACCCTCACCTGGACCCTAAACCGTCCCCGTCCCCTAACCCTAAACCTAGCCCGAACCCTAACCCTAACCCTTCCCCGAAGCCTGACCCTCACCCTTCCCGTAATCCTAACCCGTACGCTAACACTAACCCGCGCCATCACACATACGCTCCCACTAAAGCGTTGCCGTACCCTCACCTGGACCCTAAACCGTCCCCGTCCCCTAAACCTAACCCTAGCCCGAACTCTAACCCTAACACTTCCCCGAAGCCTGACCCTCACCCGTCCTCTAATCCTAAGCCGTACGCTAACACTAACCCGCGCCCTCACACGAACGCTCCACCTAAAGCGTTGCCGTACCCTCACCTGGACCCTAAACCGTCCCCGTCCCCTAACCCTAACCCTAGCCCTAACCCTAACGCTAACCCTTCCCCGAAGCCGGACACTCACCCGTCCCCTAATCCTAACACGTACGCTAACACTAACCCGCACCCTCACACATATGTTCCCCCTAATGGTTTGCCGTACCCTCACCTGGACCCTAAACCGTCCCCATCCCCTAACCCTAACCCTAACCCGAACCCTAATCCTAACCCTTCCCCGAAGCCTAAACCTGACCCGTCCCCTAATCCTAAGCCGTACGCTAACACTAACCCGCGCCCTCAGACGTACGCTCACCCTTAAGCATTGCCATACCCTCACCTGGACCCTAAACCGTGTCCGTGCCCTAACCCTAGCCCGAACCCTAACCCTAACCCTTTCTCCGTAGCCTGACCCTCACATATCCCCTAATCCTAACGCGTAGGCTAATACTAACCCGCGCCCTCACACGTACGCTCCCCCTAAAGCTTTGCCGTACCCTCACCTGGACCCTAAACCGTCCCCGTCCCCTAACCCTAACCCTAGCCCGAACCCTAACCCTAACCTTTCCCCGAAGCCTGACACTCAACCTTCCCCTTATCCTAAGCCGTACGCTAAAAATAACCCGCGCACTCACACGTACGATCCCCCTAAAGCGTTGGCGTACCCTCACCTAGACCCTAAACCGTCCCCGTCCCCTAACCCTAACCCTAGCACGAACCCTAACCCTAACCCTTCCCCGAAGCCTGACACTCAACCTTCCCCTTATCCTAAGCCGTACACTAAAAATAACCCGCGCACTCACACGTACGCTCCCCGTAAAGCGTTGCCGTACCCTCACCTGGACCCTAAACTGTCCCCGTAACCTAACCCTAACCCTAACCCTTCCCCGAAGCCTGACCCTCACCCATCCCCTGATCCTAACCCGTACGCTAACACTAACCAGCGCTCTCACACGTACGCGCCCCCTAAAGCGTTTCCGTACTCTCACATGGACCCTAAACCATCCCCGTCCCCTAACTCTAATCCTAGCCCGAACCCTAACCCTAACCCTTCCCCGAAACCTGACCCTCACCCGTCCCCTAATCCTAATAATTACGCTAACACTAACCCGCGCCCTCACACGTACGCTCACCCTTAAGCATTGCCGTACGCACACCTGGACCCTAAACCGTCCCCGTACCCTAACACTAACCCTAGCCCGAACCCTAACCCTATCCCTAGCCCTAACCCTAACCCTAACCATTCCCCGAAGCCTGACCCTCACCCGTCCCCTAATCCTAACCCGTACGCTAGCATTAACCCGCGTCCTCACACGTACGCTCCCCCTAAAGCGTTGCCGTGCCCTCACCTGGACCCTAAACCGTCCCCATCCCCTAACCCTAACACTGGCCCTAACCCTAACTCTAACCATTCCCCGAAGCCTGACCCTCACCCGTCCCCTAATCCTAACCCGTACGCTAACAATAACCAGCGCACTCACACGTACGCTCCCCCGAAAGCGTTGCCGTACCCTCACATGGACCCTAAACCGTCCCCGTCCCCTAACCCTAACCCTAGCCCGAACCCTAACCCTAACCCTTCCCCGAAGCCTGACCCTCACCCGTCCCCTAATCCTAAACCGTACGCTAACACTAACCCGCGCCCTCACACGTACGCTCCCCCTAAAGCGTTGCCGTAACCTCACCTGGACCCTAAACCGTCCCCGTCCCCTACCCTAACCCTAGCCTGAACCCTAACCCTAAACCTTCTCCGAAGCCTGATACTCACCCTTCACCTAATCCTAAGCCGTACGCTAACAATAACCCGCGCCCTCAAACGTACGCTCCCCCTAAAGCGTTGCCGTACCCTCACCTGGACCGTAAACCGTCCCCGTCACCTAACCCTAACCCTAGCCCGAACCCTAACCCTAACCCTTCCCCGAAGCCTGACCCTCACCCGTCACATAATTCTAAGCCGTACGCTAACACTATCCCACGCCCTCACACGTACGCTCCCCCTAAAGCGTTGCCGTACCCTCACCTGGACCCTAAACCATCCCCGTCCCCTAACCCTAACCCTAGCCCGAACCCTAACCCTAAACCTTCCCCGAAGCCTGACCCTCAGCCGTCCCCTGATCCTAACCCGTACGCTAACACTAACCCGCGCCCTCACACGTACGCTCACCCTTAAGCATTGCCATACCCTCACCTGGACCCTAAACCGTCCGTGTCCCCTAACCCTAACCCTAGCCCGATCCCTAACCCTAAATCTTCCCCGAAGCCTGACCCTCACCCGTCCCCTAATCCTAAGGTGAACGCTAACACTAACCCGCGCCCTCACACGTACGCTCCCCCTAAAGCGTTGCCGTACCCTCACCTGGACCCTAAACCGTCCCCGTCCCCTAACCCTAACCCTAGCCCGAACTCTAACCCTAACACTTCCCCGAAGCCTGACCCTCACCCGTCCTCTAATCCTAAGCCGTACGCTAACACTAACCCGCGCCCTCACACGAACGCTCCACCTAAAGCGTTGCCGTACCCTCACCTGGACCCTAAACCGTCCCCGTCCCCTAACCCTAACCCTAGCTCTAACCCTAACGCTAACCCTTCCCCGAAGCCGGACACTCACCCGTCCCCTAATCCTAACACGTACGCTAACACTAACCCGCGCCCTCACACATATGTTCCCCCTAATGGTTTGCCGTAACCTCACCTGGACCCTAAATCGTCCCCGTCCCCTAACCCTAACCCTAGCCCGAACACTAACCCTAACCCTTCCCCGAAGCCTGACCGTCACCCTTCCCCTAATCCTAAGCCGTACACTAACACTATCCCACGCCCTCACACGTACGCTCCCCCTAAAGCGTTGCCGTACCCTCACCTGGACCCTAAACCATCCCCGTCCCCTAACCCTAACCCTAGCCCGAACCCTAACCCTAAACCTTCCCCGAAGCCTGACCCTCAGCCGTCCCCTGATCCTAACCCGTCCGCTAACACTAACCCGCGCCCTCACACGTACGCTCACACTTAAGCATTGCCATACCCTCACCTGGACCCTAAACCGTCCGTGTCCCCTAACCCTAACCCTAGCCCTAACCCTAACCCTAAATCTTCCCCGAAGCCTGACCCTCACCCGTCCCCTAATCCTAAGCCGAACGCTAACACTAACCCGCGCCCTCACACGTACGCTCCCCCTAAAGCGTTGCCGTACCCTCACCTGGACCCTAAACCGTCCCCGTCCCCTAACCCTAAACCTAGCCCGAACCCTAACCCTAACCCTTCCCCGAAGCCTGACCCTCACCCTTCCCGTAATCCTAACCCGTACGCTAACACTAACCCGCGCCATCACACATACGCTCCCACTAAAGCGTTGCCGTACCCTCACCTGGACCCTAAACCGTCCCCGTCCCCTAAACCTAACCCTAGCCCGAACTCTAACCCTAACACTTCCCCGAAGCCTGACCCTCACCCGTCCTCTAATCCTAAGCCGTACGCTAACACTAACCCGCGCCCTCACACGAACGCTCCACCTAAAGCGTTGCCGTACCCTCACCTGGACCCTAAACCGTCCCCGTCCCCTAACCCTAACCCTAGCCCTAACCCTAACGCTAACCCTTCCCCGAAGCCGGACACTCACCCGTCCCCTAATCCTAACACGTACGCTAACACTAACCCGCACCCTCACACATATGTTCCCCCTAATGGTTTGCCGTAACCTCACCTGGACCCTAAATCGTCCCCGTCCCCTAACCCTAACCCTAGCCCAAACACTAACCCTAACCCTTCCCCGAAGCCTGACCGTCACCCTTTCCCTAATCCTAAGCCGTACACTAACACTAACCCGTGCCCTCAAACGTACGCTCCCCCTAAAGCGTTGCCGTACCCTCACCTGGACCCTAAACCGTCCCCGTCCCCTAACCCTAACCCTAACCCGAACCCTAATCCTAACCCTTCCCCGAAGCCTAAACCTGACACGTCCCCTAATCCTAAGCCGTACGCTAACACTAACCCGCGCCCTCAGACGTACGCTCACCCTTAAGCATTGCCATACGCTCACCTGGACTCTAAACCGTGTCCGTCCCCTCACCCTAGCCCGAACCCTAACCCTAAACCTTCCCTGAAGCCTGACCCTCACCCGTCCCCTAATCCTAAACCGTACGCTAACACTAACCCACGCCCTCACACATAGGGTTCCCTTAAAGCATTGCCGTACCCTCACCTGGACCCTAAACCGTCCCCGTCCCCTAACCCTAACCCTATCCCGAACACAAACCCTAACCCTTCCACGAAGCCTGACCCTCACCCGTCCCCTTATCCTAACCCGTACGCTAACACTAACCCGCGCCCTCACACGTACGTTCCCCTAAAGCGTTGCCGTACCCTCACATGGACCCTAAACCATCCCCGTCCCCTAACCCTAACCGTAGCCAGAACCCTAAACTTAACCCTTCCCCGAAGCCTGACCCTCACCCTTCCCCTAATCCTAAGCCATACGCTAACACTAACACGCGCCCTCACACGTACGTTCCCCTAAAGCGTTGCTGTACCCTCACCTGGACCCTAAACCGTCGCCGTCCCCTAACCCTAACCCTAGCACAAACCCTAACCCTAACACTTCCCCGAAGCCTGACCCTCACCCGTCCCCTGATCCTAACCCGTAGGCTAACACTAACCCGCGCCCTCACACGTACGCTCCCCCTAAAGCGATGCCGTACCCTCACCTGGACCCTAAACCGTCCCCGTCCCCTAACCCTAACCCTAGCCCGAACCCTAACCCTAACCCTTCCCCGAAGCCTGACCCTCACCCTTCCCGTAATCCTAACCCGTACGCTAACACTAACCCGCGCCCTCACACGTACGCTCCCACTAAAGCGTTGCCGTACCCTCACCTGGACCCTAAACCGTCCCCCTCCCCTAACCCTAACCCTAGCCCGAACCCTAACCCTAAAACTTCCCCAAAGCCTGACCCTCACCCTTCCCCTAATCCTAAGCCGTACGCTAACAATAACCCGCGCCCTCAAACGTACGCTCCCCCTAAAGCGTTGCCGTACCCTCACCTGGACCCTAAACCGTCCCCGTCCCCTAACCCTAACCCTAGCCCGAACCCTAACCCTAACCCTTCCCCGAAGCCTGACACTCAACCTTCCCCTTATCCTAAGCCGTACACTAAAAATAACCCACGCACTCACACGTACGCTCCCCCTAAAGCGTTGCCGTACCCTCACCTGGACCCTAAACCGTCCCCGTACCCTAACCCTAACCCTAGCCCGAACCCTAACCCTAAACCTTCCCCGAAGCCTGACCCTCACCCGTCCCCTGATCCTAACCCGTACGCTGACACTAACCAGCGCCCTCACACGTACGCTCCCCCTATGCGTTTCCGTACTCTCACATGGACCCTAAACCATCCCCGTCCCCTAACTCTAATCCTAGCCCGAACCCTAACCCTAACCCTTCCCCGAAGCCTGACCCTCACCGGTCACCTAATTCTAAGCCGTACACTAACACTAACCCGCGCCCTCACAAGTACGCTCCCCCTAAAGCGTTGCCGTACCCTCACCTGGACCCTAAACCGTCCCCGTCCCCTAACCCTAACCCTAACCCTAGCCCGAACCCTAACCGTAACGCTTCCCTGAAGCTTGACACTCACCCGTCCCCTAGTCCTAACGCGTACGCTAATACTAACCCTCGCCCTCACACGTACGCTCCCCCTAAAGCGTTGCCGTACCCTCACCTGGACCCTAAACCGTCCCCGTCCCCTAACCCTAACCCTAGCCCGAACCCTAACCCTAACCCTTCCCCGAAGCCTGACCCTCACCCGTCCCCTAATCCTAACCCGTACGCTAACACTAAACCGCGCCCTCACACGTACGCTCCCCCTAAAGCGTTGCCGTACCCTCACCTGGACCCTAAACCGTCCCCGTCCCCTAACCCTAACATTAGCCTGAACCCTAACCCTAAACCTTCTCCGAAGCCTGATCCTCACCCTTCCACTAATCCTAAGCCGTACGCTAACAATTACCCGCGCCCTCACACGTACGCTCCCCCTAAAGCGTTGCCGTACCCTCACCTGGACCCTAAACCGTCCCCGTCCCCTAACCCTAACCCTAGCCCGAACCCAAACCCTAACACTTCCCCGAAGCCTGACACTCAACCTTCCCCTTATCCTAAGCCTTACACTAAAAATAACCCGCGCACTCACACGTACGCTCCCCCTAAAGCGTTGCCGTACCCTCACCTGGACCCTAAACCGTCCCCGTCCCCTAACCCTAACCCTAGCCCGAACCCTAACCCTATCCTTCCCCGAAGCTGACCCTCACCCGTCCCCTGATCCTAACCCGTACGCTAACACTAACCAGCGCCCTCACACGTACGCTCCCCCTAAAGCGTTGCCGTACTCTCACATGGAACCTAAACCATCCCCGTCCCCTAACCCTAATCCTAGCCCGAACCCTAACCCTAAACCTTCCCCGAAGCCTGACCCTTAGCCGTCCCCTGATCCTAACCCGTACGCTAACACTAACCTGCGCCCTCACATGTACGCTCACCCTTAAGCATTGCCATACCCTCACCTGGACCATAAACCGTCCGCGTCCCCTAACCCTAACCCTAGCCCGAACCCTAACTCTAAACCTTCCCCGAAGACTGACCCTCACCCGTCCCCTAATCCTAAGCCGTACGCTAACACTAACACGCGCCCTCACACGTACGCTCCCCCTAAAGCGTTGCCGTACACTCACCTGGACCCTAAACCGTCCCCGTCCCCTAACCCTAACCCTATCCCGAACCCTAACCCTAACCCTTCCCCGAAGCGTGACCCTCACCCTTCCCGTAATCCTAACCCGTACGCTAACACTAACCCGCGCCCTCACACGTACGCTCCCACTAAAGCGTTGCCATACCCTCACCTGGACCCTAAACCGTCCCCGTCCCCTAACCCTAACCCTAGCCCTAACCCTAACGCTAACCCTTCCCCGAAGCCGGACACTCACCCGTCCCCTAATACTAACACGTACGCTAACACTAACCCGCGCCCTCACACATATGTTCCCCCTAATGGTTTGCCGTAACCTCACCTGGACCCTAAACCGTCCCCGTCCCCTAAGCCTAACCCTAGCCCGAACACTAACCCTAACCCTTCCCCGAAGCCTGATCCTCACCCTTCCCCTAATCCTAAGCCGTACACTAACAATAACCCGTGCCCTCAAACGTACGCTCCCCCTAAAGCGTTGCCGTACCCTCACCTGGACCCTAAACCGTCCCCGTCCCCTAACCCTAACCCTAACCCGAACCCTAATCCTAACCCTTCCCCGAAGCCTAAACCTGACCCGTCCCCTAATCCTAAGCCGTATGCTAACACTAACCCGCGCCCTCAGACGTACGCTCACCCTTAAGCATTGCCATACCCTCATCTCGACGCTAAACCGTGTCCGTCCCCTAACCCTAGCCCGAACACTAACCCTAAACCTTCCCCGAAGCCTGACCCTCACCCGTCCCCTAATCCTAACCCGTACGCTAACACTAACCCACGCCCTCACACGTACGCTCCCCCTAAAGCGTTGCCGTACCCTCACCTGGACCCTAAACCGTCCCCGTCCCCTAACCCTAACCCTAGCCCGAACCCTAACCCTAACCCTTCCCCGAAGCCTGACACTCAACCTTCCCCTTTTCCTAAGCCGTACACTAAAAATAACCCGCGCACTCACACGTACGCTCCCCGCAAAGCATTGCCGTACCCTCAGCTGGACCCTAAACTGTCCCCGTACCCTAACCCTAACCCTAGCCCGAACCCTAACCGTAACCCTTCCCCGAAGCCTGACCCTCACCCATCCCCCGATCCTAACCCGTACGCTAACACTAACCAGCGCCCTCACACGTACGCGCCCCCTAAAGCGTTTCTGTACTCTCACATGGACCCTAAACCATCCCCGTCCCCTAACTCAAATCCTAGCCCGAACCCTAACCCTAAACCTTCCCCGAAGCCTGAACCTGACCAGTCCCCTAATCCTAAGCCGTACGCTAACACTAACCCGCGCCCTCAGCCATACGCTCACCCTTAAGCATTGCCATACCCTCACCTGGACCCTAAACCGTGTCCGTCCCCTAACCCTAACACTAGCCCGAACCCTAACACTAAACCTTCCCCGAAGCCTGACACTCACACGTCCCCTAATCCTAACCCGTACGCTAACACTGACCCAGGCCCTCACACATAGGGTCCCCCTAAAGCGTTGCCGTACACTCACCTGCACCCTAATCCGTCCCCGTCCCCTAACCCTAACCCTAGCCCGAACCCTAACCCTAACCCTTCCCCGAAGCCTGATCCTCACCCGGTCCCTAATCCTACCCGTACGCTAACACTGACCCACACCCTCACACATAGGGTCCCCCTAAAGCGTTGCCGTACACTCACCTGGACCCTAAACCGTCCCTGTCCCCTAACCCTAACCCTAGCCCGAACCCTAACCCTAACCCTTCCCCGAAGCCTGACCCTCACCCGTCCCCTAATCCTAACCCGTAAGCTAACACTAACCCTCGCCCTCACACGTACGCTCCCCCTAAAGCGTTGCCGTACCCTCACATGGACCCTAAACCATCCCCGTCCCCTAACCCTAACTCTATCCCGAACCCTCACCCGAACCCTTCCCTGAAGCCTGACCCTCACCCGTCCCCTAATCCTAAGCCGTACGCTAACACTAACCCGCGCCCTCACACATACGCTCACCCTAAAGCATTGCCATACCCTCACCTGGACCCTAAACCGTCCCCGTCCCCTAACCCTAACCCTAGCCCGATCCCTAACCCTAAACCTTCCCCGAAGCCTGACCCCCACCCGTCCCCTAATCCTAAACCGTACGCTAACACTAACCCGCTCCCTCACACGTACGCTCCGACTAAAGCATTGCCGTACCCTCACCTGGACCCTAAACCGTCCCCGTCCCCTAACCCTAACCCCAGCCTGAACCCTAACCCTAAAGCTTCTCCGAAGCCTGATCCTCAACCTTCCCCTAATCCTAAGCCGTACACTAACAATAACCCGCGCCTTCAAACGTACGCTCCCCATAAAGCGTTGCCGTACCCTCACCTGGACCCTAAACCGTCCCCGTCCCCTAACCCTAACCCTAGCCCGAACCCGAAACCTAACCCTTCCCCGAAGCCTGAAACTCAACCTTCCCCTTATCCTAAACCGTACACTAAAAATCACCCACGCACTCACACGTATGCTCCCCCTAAAGTGTTGCCGTACCCTCACCTGGACCCTAAACCGTCCCCGTCCCCTAACCCTAACCCTAGCCCGAACCCTAACCCTAACACTTCCCCGAAGCCTGACCCTCACCCGTCCCCTGATCCTAACCCGTACGCTAACACTAACACGCGTCCTCACACGTACGCTCCCCCTAAAGTGTTGCCGTACCCTCAAATGGACCCTAAACCATCCCCGTCCCCTAACCCTAACCCTAGCCCAAACGCTAACCCTAACCCTTCCCCGAAGCCTGACCCTCACCCGTCCCCTAATCCTAATCCTTACGCTAACACTAACCCGCGCCCTCAAACACACGCTCACCCTTAAGCATTGCCATACTCTCACCTGGACCCTAAACCGTCCCCGTACCCTAACACTAACCCTAGCCCGAACCCTAAACCTAACCCTTCCCCGAAGCCTGACCCTCACCCGTCCCCTAATCATAACCCGTACGCTAACACTAACACGCGCCCTCACACATACGCTACCCCTAAAGCGTTGCCGTACCCTCACCTGGACCCTAAACCGTCCCCGTCCCCTAACCCTAACCCTAGCCCTAACCCTAACCCTAAGCATTCCCCGAAGCCTGACCCTCACCCGTCCCCTAATCCTAACACGAACGCTAACACTAACCCGTGCATTCACACGTACGCTCCCCCTAAAGCGTTGCCGTACCCTCACCTGTACCCTAAACCGTCCCCGTCCCCTAACCCTAACCCTAGCCCGATCCCTAACCCTAAACCTTCCCCGAAGCCTGACCCCCACCCGTCCCCTAATCCTAAACCGTACGCTAACACTAACCCGCTCCCTCACACGTACGCTCCGACTAAAGCATTGCCGTACCCTCACCTGGACCCTAAACCGTCCCCGTCCCCTAACCCTAACCCCAGCCTGAACCCTAACCCTAAAGCTTCTCCGAAGCCTGATCCTCAACCTTCCCCTAATCCTAAGCCGTACACTAACAATAACCCGCGCCTTCAAACGTACGCTCCCCATAAAGCGTTGCCGTACCCTCACCTGGACCCTAAACCGTCCCCGTCCCCTAACCCTAACCCTAGCCCGAACCCGAAACCTAACCCTTCCCCGAAGCCTGAAACTCAACCTTCCCCTTATCCTAAACCGTACACTAAAAATCACCCACGCACTCACACGTATGCTCCCCCTAAAGTGTTGCCGTACCCTCACCTGGACCCTAAACCGTCCCCGTCCCCTAACCCTAACCCTAGCCCAAACGCTAACCCTAACCCTTCCCCGAAGCCTGACCCTCACCCGTCCCCTAATCCTAATCCTTACGCTAACACTAACCCGCGCCCTCAAACACACGCTCACCCTTAAGCATTGCCATACTCTCACCTGGACCCTAAACCGTCCCCGTACCCTAACACTAACCCTAGCCCGAACCCTAAACCTAACCCTTCCCCGAAGCCTGACCCTCACCCGTCCCCTAATCATAACCCGTACGCTAACACTAACACGCGCCCTCACACATACGCTACCCCTAAAGCGTTGCCGTACCCTCACCTGGACCCTAAACCGTCCCCGTCCCCTAACCCTAACCCTAGCCCTAACCCTAACCCTAAGCATTCCCCGAAGCCTGACCCTCACCCGTCCCCTAATCCTAACACGAACGCTAACACTAACCCGTGCCTTCACACGTACGCTCCCCCTAAAGCGTTGCCGTACCCTCACCTGTACCCTAAACCGTCCCCGTCCCCTAACCCTAACCCTAGCCCGAACCCTAACCCTAAAACTTCCCCGAAGCCTGACCCTCACCCTTCCCCTAATCCTAAGCCGTATGCTAACAATAACCCGCGGCCTCAAACGTACGCTCCCCCTAAAGCGTTGCCGTACCCTCACCTGGACCCTAAACCGTCCCCGTCCCCTAACCCTAACCCTAGCCCGAACCCTAACCCTAACCCTTCCCCGAAGCCTGACACTCAAACTTCCCCTTATCCTAAGCCGTACACTGAAAATAACCCGCGCACTCACACGTACGCTCCCCCTAAAGCGTTGCCGTACCCTCACCTGGACCCTAAACCGTCCCCGTAACCTAACCCTAACCCTAGCCCAAACCCTAACCCTAAACCTTCCCCGAAGCCTGACCCTCAGCCGTCCCCTGATCCTAACCCGTACGCTAACACTAACCCGCGCCCTCACACGTACGCTCACCCTTAAGCATTGCCATACCCTCACCTGGACCCTAAACCGTCCGTGTCCCCTAACCCTAACCCTAGCCCGATCCCTAACCCTAAATCTTCCCCGAAGCCTGACCCTCACCCGTCCCCTAATCCTAAGGTGAACGCTAACACTAACCCGCGCCCTCACACGTACGCTCCCCCTAAAGCGTTGCCGTACCCTCACCTGGACCCTAAACCGTCCCCGTCCCCTAACCCTAACCCTAGCCCGAACTCTAACCCTAACACTTCCCCGAAGCCTGACCCTCACCCGTCCTCTAATCCTAAGCCGTACGCTAACACTAACCCGCGCCCTCACACGAACGCTCCACCTAAAGCGTTGCCGTACCCTCACCTGGACCCTAAACCGTCCCCGTCCCCTAACCCTAACCCTAGCTCTAACCCTAACGCTAACCCTTCCCCGAAGCCGGACACTCACCCGTCCCCTAATCCTAACACGTACGCTAACACTAACCCGCGCCCTCACACATATGTTCCCCCTAATGGTTTGCCGTAACCTCACCTGGACCCTAAATCGTCCCCGTCCCCTAACCCTAACCCTAGCCCGAACACTAACCCTAACCCTTCCCCGAAGCCTGACCGTCACCCTTCCCCTAATCCTAAGCCGTACACTAACACTATCCCACGCCCTCACACGTACGCTCCCCCTAAAGCGTTGCCGTACCCTCACCTGGACCCTAAACCATCCCCGTCCCCTAACCCTAACCCTAGCCCGAACCCTAACCCTAAACCTTCCCCGAAGCCTGACCCTCAGCCGTCCCCTGATCCTAACCCGTCCGCTAACACTAACCCGCGCCCTCACACGTACGCTCACACTTAAGCATTGCCATACCCTCACCTGGACCCTAAACCGTCCGTGTCCCCTAACCCTAACCCTAGCCCTAACCCTAACCCTAAATCTTCCCCGAAGCCTGACCCTCACCCGTCCCCTAATCCTAAGCCGAACGCTAACACTAACCCGCGCCCTCACACGTACGCTCCCCCTAAAGCGTTGCCGTACCCTCACCTGGACCCTAAACCGTCCCCGTCCCCTAACCCTAAACCTAGCCCGAACCCTAACCCTAACCCTTCCCCGAAGCCTGACCCTCACCCTTCCCGTAATCCTAACCCGTACGCTAACACTAACCCGCGCCATCACACATACGCTCCCACTAAAGCGTTGCCGTACCCTCACCTGGACCCTAAACCGTCCCCGTCCCCTAAACCTAACCCTAGCCCGAACTCTAACCCTAACACTTCCCCGAAGCCTGACCCTCACCCGTCCTCTAATCCTAAGCCGTACGCTAACACTAACCCGCGCCCTCACACGAACGCTCCACCTAAAGCGTTGCCGTACCCTCACCTGGACCCTAAACCGTCCCCGTCCCCTAACCCTAACCCTAGCCCTAACCCTAACGCTAACCCTTCCCCGAAGCCGGACACTCACCCGTCCCCTAATCCTAACACGTACGCTAACACTAACCCGCACCCTCACACATATGTTCCCCCTAATGGTTTGCCGTACCCTCACCTGGACCCTAAACCGTCCCCATCCCCTAACCCTAACCCTAACCCGAACCCTAATCCTAACCCTTCCCCGAAGCCTAAACCTGACCCGTCCCCTAATCCTAAGCCGTACGCTAACACTAACCCGCGCCCTCAGACGTACGCTCACCCTTAAGCATTGCCATACCCTCACCTGGACCCTAAACCGTGTCCGTGCCCTAACCCTAGCCCGAACCCTAACCCTAACCCTTTCTCCGTAGCCTGACCCTCACATATCCCCTAATCCTAACGCGTAGGCTAATACTAACCCGCGCCCTCACACGTACGCTCCCCCTAAAGCTTTGCCGTACCCTCACCTGGACCCTAAACCGTCCCCGTCCCCTAACCCTAACCCTAGCCCGAACCCTAACCCTAACCTTTCCCCGAAGCCTGACACTCAACCTTCCCCTTATCCTAAGCCGTACGCTAAAAATAACCCGCGCACTCACACGTACGATCCCCCTAAAGCGTTGGCGTACCCTCACCTAGACCCTAAACCGTCCCCGTCCCCTAACCCTAACCCTAGCACGAACCCTAACCCTAACCCTTCCCCGAAGCCTGACACTCAACCTTCCCCTTATCCTAAGCCGTACACTAAAAATAACCCGCGCACTCACACGTACGCTCCCCGTAAAGCGTTGCCGTACCCTCACCTGGACCCTAAACTGTCCCCGTAACCTAACCCTAACCCTAACCCTTCCCCGAAGCCTGACCCTCACCCATCCCCTGATCCTAACCCGTACGCTAACACTAACCAGCGCTCTCACACGTACGCGCCCCCTAAAGCGTTTCCGTACTCTCACATGGACCCTAAACCATCCCCGTCCCCTAACTCTAATCCTAGCCCGAACCCTAACCCTAACCCTTCCCCGAAACCTGACCCTCACCCGTCCCCTAATCCTAATAATTACGCTAACACTAACCCGCGCCCTCACACGTACGCTCACCCTTAAGCATTGCCGTACGCACACCTGGACCCTAAACCGTCCCCGTACCCTAACACTAACCCTAGCCCGAACCCTAACCCTATCCCTAGCCCTAACCCTAACCCTAACCATTCCCCGAAGCCTGACCCTCACCCGTCCCCTAATCCTAACCCGTACGCTAGCATTAACCCGCGTCCTCACACGTACGCTCCCCCTAAAGCGTTGCCGTGCCCTCACCTGGACCCTAAACCGTCCCCATCCCCTAACCCTAACACTGGCCCTAACCCTAACTCTAACCATTCCCCGAAGCCTGACCCTCACCCGTCCCCTAATCCTAACCCGTACGCTAACAATAACCAGCGCACTCACACGTACGCTCCCCCGAAAGCGTTGCCGTACCCTCACATGGACCCTAAACCGTCCCCGTCCCCTAACCCTAACCCTAGCCCGAACCCTAACCCTAACCCTTCCCCGAAGCCTGACCCTCACCCGTCCCCTAATCCTAAACCGTACGCTAACACTAACCCGCGCCCTCACACGTACGCTCCCCCTAAAGCGTTGCCGTAACCTCACCTGGACCCTAAACCGTCCCCGTCCCCTACCCTAACCCTAGCCTGAACCCTAACCCTAAACCTTCTCCGAAGCCTGATACTCACCCTTCACCTAATCCTAAGCCGTACGCTAACAATAACCCGCGCCCTCAAACGTACGCTCCCCCTAAAGCGTTGCCGTACCCTCACCTGGACCGTAAACCGTCCCCGTCACCTAACCCTAACCCTAGCCCGAACCCTAACCCTAACCCTTCCCCGAAGCCTGACCCTCACCCGTCACATAATTCTAAGCCGTACGCTAACACTATCCCACGCCCTCACACGTACGCTCCCCCTAAAGCGTTGCCGTACCCTCACCTGGACCCTAAACCATCCCCGTCCCCTAACCCTAACCCTAGCCCGAACCCTAACCCTAAACCTTCCCCGAAGCCTGACCCTCAGCCGTCCCCTGATCCTAACCCGTACGCTAACACTAACCCGCGCCCTCACACGTACGCTCACCCTTAAGCATTGCCATACCCTCACCTGGACCCTAAACCGTCCGTGTCCCCTAACCCTAACCCTAGCCCGATCCCTAACCCTAAATCTTCCCCGAAGCCTGACCCTCACCCGTCCCCTAATCCTAAGGTGAACGCTAACACTAACCCGCGCCCTCACACGTACGCTCCCCCTAAAGCGTTGCCGTACCCTCACCTGGACCCTAAACCGTCCCCGTCCCCTAACCCTAACCCTAGCCCGAACTCTAACCCTAACACTTCCCCGAAGCCTGACCCTCACCCGTCCTCTAATCCTAAGCCGTACGCTAACACTAACCCGCGCCCTCACACGAACGCTCCACCTAAAGCGTTGCCGTACCCTCACCTGGACCCTAAACCGTCCCCGTCCCCTAACCCTAACCCTAGCTCTAACCCTAACGCTAACCCTTCCCCGAAGCCGGACACTCACCCGTCCCCTAATCCTAACACGTACGCTAACACTAACCCGCGCCCTCACACATATGTTCCCCCTAATGGTTTGCCGTAACCTCACCTGGACCCTAAATCGTCCCCGTCCCCTAACCCTAACCCTAGCCCGAACACTAACCCTAACCCTTCCCCGAAGCCTGACCGTCACCCTTCCCCTAATCCTAAGCCGTACACTAACACTATCCCACGCCCTCACACATACGCTCCCCCTAAAGCGTTGCCGTACCCTCACCTGGACCCTAAACCATCCCCGTCCCCTAACCCTAACCCTAGCCCGAACCCTAACCCTAAACCTTCCCCGAAGCCTGACCCTCAGCCGTCCCCTGATCCTAACCCGTCCGCTAACACTAACCCGCGCCCTCACACGTACGCTCACACTTAAGCATTGCCATACCCTCACCTGGACCCTAAACCGTCCGTGTCCCCTAACCCTAACCCTAGCCCTAACCCTAACCCTAAATCTTCCCCGAAGCCTGACCCTCACCCGTCCCCTAATCCTAAGCCGAACGCTAACACTAACCCGCGCCCTCACACGTACGCTCCCCCTAAAGCGTTGCCGTACCCTCACCTGGACCCTAAACCGTCCCCGTCCCCTAACCCTAAACCTAGCCCGAACCCTAACCCTAACCCTTCCCCGAAGCCTGACCCTCACCCTTCCCGTAATCCTAACCCGTACGCTAACACTAACCCGCGCCATCACACATACGCTCCCACTAAAGCGTTGCCGTACCCTCACCTGGACCCTAAACCGTCCCCGTCCCCTAAACCTAACCCTAGCCCGAACTCTAACCCTAACACTTCCCCGAAGCCTGACCCTCACCCGTCCTCTAATCCTAAGCCGTACGCTAACACTAACCCGCGCCCTCACACGAACGCTCCACCTAAAGCGTTGCCGTACCCTCACCTGGACCCTAAACCGTCCCCGTCCCCTAACCCTAACCCTAGCCCTAACCCTAACGCTAACCCTTCCCCGAAGCCGGACACTCACCCGTCCCCTAATCCTAACACGTACGCTAACACTAACCCGCACCCTCACACATATGTTCCCCCTAATGGTTTGCCGTAACCTCACCTGGACCCTAAATCGTCCCCGTCCCCTAACCCTAACCCTAGCCCAAACACTAACCCTAACCCTTCCCCGAAGCCTGACCGTCACCCTTTCCCTAATCCTAAGCCGTACACTAACACTAACCCGTGCCCTCAAACGTACGCTCCCCCTAAAGCGTTGCCGTACCCTCACCTGGACCCTAAACCGTCCCCGTCCCCTAACCCTAACCCTAACCCGAACCCTAATCCTAACCCTTCCCCGAAGCCTAAACCTGACACGTCCCCTAATCCTAAGCCGTACGCTAACACTAACCCGCGCCCTCAGACGTACGCTCACCCTTAAGCATTGCCATACGCTCACCTGGACTCTAAACCGTGTCCGTCCCCTCACCCTAGCCCGAACCCTAACCCTAAACCTTCCCTGAAGCCTGACCCTCACCCGTCCCCTAATCCTAAACCGTACGCTAACACTAACCCACGCCCTCACACATAGGGTTCCCTTAAAGCATTGCCGTACCCTCACCTGGACCCTAAACCGTCCCCGTCCCCTAACCCTAACCCTATCCCGAACACAAACCCTAACCCTTCCACGAAGCCTGACCCTCACCCGTCCCCTTATCCTAACCCGTACGCTAACACTAACCCGCGCCCTCACACGTACGTTCCCCTAAAGCGTTGCCGTACCCTCACATGGACCCTAAACCATCCCCGTCCCCTAACCCTAACCGTAGCCAGAACCCTAAACTTAACCCTTCCCCGAAGCCTGACCCTCACCCTTCCCCTAATCCTAAGCCATACGCTAACACTAACACGCGCCCTCACACGTACGTTCCCCTAAAGCGTTGCTGTACCCTCACCTGGACCCTAAACCGTCGCCGTCCCCTAACCCTAACCCTAGCACAAACCCTAACCCTAACACTTCCCCGAAGCCTGACCCTCACCCGTCCCCTGATCCTAACCCGTAGGCTAACACTAACCCGCGCCCTCACACGTACGCTCCCCCTAAAGCGATGCCGTACCCTCACCTGGACCCTAAACCGTCCCCGTCCCCTAACCCTAACCCTAGCCCGAACCCTAACCCTAACCCTTCCCCGAAGCCTGACCCTCACCCTTCCCGTAATCCTAACCCGTACGCTAACACTAACCCGCGCCCTCACACGTACGCTCCCACTAAAGCGTTGCCGTACCCTCACCTGGACCCTAAACCGTCCCCCTCCCCTAACCCTAACCCTAGCCCGAACCCTAACCCTAAAACTTCCCCAAAGCCTGACCCTCACCCTTCCCCTAATCCTAAGCCGTACGCTAACAATAACCCGCGCCCTCAAACGTACGCTCCCCCTAAAGCGTTGCCGTACCCTCACCTGGACCCTAAACCGTCCCCGTCCCCTAACCCTAACCCTAGCCCGAACCCTAACCCTAACCCTTCCCCGAAGCCTGACACTCAACCTTCCCCTTATCCTAAGCCGTACACTAAAAATAACCCACGCACTCACACGTACGCTCCCCCTAAAGCGTTGCCGTACCCTCACCTGGACCCTAAACCGTCCCCGTACCCTAACCCTAACCCTAGCCCGAACCCTAACCCTAAACCTTCCCCGAAGCCTGACCCTCACCCGTCCCCTGATCCTAACCCGTACGCTGACACTAACCAGCGCCCTCACACGTACGCTCCCCCTATGCGTTTCCGTACTCTCACATGGACCCTAAACCATCCCCGTCCCCTAACTCTAATCCTAGCCCGAACCCTAACCCTAACCCTTCCCCGAAGCCTGACCCTCACCGGTCACCTAATTCTAAGCCGTACACTAACACTAACCCGCGCCCTCACAAGTACGCTCCCCCTAAAGCGTTGCCGTACCCTCACCTGGACCCTAAACCGTCCCCGTCCCCTAACCCTAACCCTAACCCTAGCCCGAACCCTAACCGTAACGCTTCCCTGAAGCTTGACACTCACCCGTCCCCTAGTCCTAACGCGTACGCTAATACTAACCCTCGCCCTCACACGTACGCTCCCCCTAAAGCGTTGCCGTACCCTCACCTGGACCCTAAACCGTCCCCGTCCCCTAACCCTAACCCTAGCCCGAACCCTAACCCTAACCCTTCCCCGAAGCCTGACCCTCACCCGTCCCCTAATCCTAACCCGTACGCTAACACTAAACCGCGCCCTCACACGTACGCTCCCCCTAAAGCGTTGCCGTACCCTCACCTGGACCCTAAACCGTCCCCGTCCCCTAACCCTAACATTAGCCTGAACCCTAACCCTAAACCTTCTCCGAAGCCTGATCCTCACCCTTCCACTAATCCTAAGCCGTACGCTAACAATTACCCGCGCCCTCACACGTACGCTCCCCCTAAAGCGTTGCCGTACCCTCACCTGGACCCTAAACCGTCCCCGTCCCCTAACCCTAACCCTAGCCCGAACCCAAACCCTAACACTTCCCCGAAGCCTGACACTCAACCTTCCCCTTATCCTAAGCCTTACACTAAAAATAACCCGCGCACTCACACGTACGCTCCCCCTAAAGCGTTGCCGTACCCTCACCTGGACCCTAAACCGTCCCCGTCCCCTAACCCTAACCCTAGCCCGAACCCTAACCCTATCCTTCCCCGAAGCTGACCCTCACCCGTCCCCTGATCCTAACCCGTACGCTAACACTAACCAGCGCCCTCACACGTACGCTCCCCCTAAAGCGTTGCCGTACTCTCACATGGAACCTAAACCATCCCCGTCCCCTAACCCTAATCCTAGCCCGAACCCTAACCCTAAACCTTCCCCGAAGCCTGACCCTTAGCCGTCCCCTGATCCTAACCCGTACGCTAACACTAACCTGCGCCCTCACATGTACGCTCACCCTTAAGCATTGCCATACCCTCACCTGGACCATAAACCGTCCGCGTCCCCTAACCCTAACCCTAGCCCGAACCCTAACTCTAAACCTTCCCCGAAGACTGACCCTCACCCGTCCCCTAATCCTAAGCCGTACGCTAACACTAACACGCGCCCTCACACGTACGCTCCCCCTAAAGCGTTGCCGTACACTCACCTGGACCCTAAACCGTCCCCGTCCCCTAACCCTAACCCTATCCCGAACCCTAACCCTAACCCTTCCCCGAAGCGTGACCCTCACCCTTCCCGTAATCCTAACCCGTACGCTAACACTAACCCGCGCCCTCACACGTACGCTCCCACTAAAGCGTTGCCATACCCTCACCTGGACCCTAAACCGTCCCCGTCCCCTAACCCTAACCCTAGCCCTAACCCTAACGCTAACCCTTCCCCGAAGCCGGACACTCACCCGTCCCCTAATACTAACACGTACGCTAACACTAACCCGCGCCCTCACACATATGTTCCCCCTAATGGTTTGCCGTAACCTCACCTGGACCCTAAACCGTCCCCGTCCCCTAAGCCTAACCCTAGCCCGAACACTAACCCTAACCCTTCCCCGAAGCCTGATCCTCACCCTTCCCCTAATCCTAAGCCGTACACTAACAATAACCCGTGCCCTCAAACGTACGCTCCCCCTAAAGCGTTGCCGTACCCTCACCTGGACCCTAAACCGTCCCCGTCCCCTAACCCTAACCCTAACCCGAACCCTAATCCTAACCCTTCCCCGAAGCCTAAACCTGACCCGTCCCCTAATCCTAAGCCGTATGCTAACACTAACCCGCGCCCTCAGACGTACGCTCACCCTTAAGCATTGCCATACCCTCATCTCGACGCTAAACCGTGTCCGTCCCCTAACCCTAGCCCGAACACTAACCCTAAACCTTCCCCGAAGCCTGACCCTCACCCGTCCCCTAATCCTAACCCGTACGCTAACACTAACCCACGCCCTCACACGTACGCTCCCCCTAAAGCGTTGCCGTACCCTCACCTGGACCCTAAACCGTCCCCGTCCCCTAACCCTAACCCTAGCCCGAACCCTAACCCTAACCCTTCCCCGAAGCCTGACACTCAACCTTCCCCTTTTCCTAAGCCGTACACTAAAAATAACCCGCGCACTCACACGTACGCTCCCCGCAAAGCATTGCCGTACCCTCAGCTGGACCCTAAACTGTCCCCGTACCCTAACCCTAACCCTAGCCCGAACCCTAACCGTAACCCTTCCCCGAAGCCTGACCCTCACCCATCCCCCGATCCTAACCCGTACGCTAACACTAACCAGCGCCCTCACACGTACGCGCCCCCTAAAGCGTTTCTGTACTCTCACATGGACCCTAAACCATCCCCGTCCCCTAACTCAAATCCTAGCCCGAACCCTAACCCTAAACCTTCCCCGAAGCCTGAACCTGACCAGTCCCCTAATCCTAAGCCGTACGCTAACACTAACCCGCGCCCTCAGCCATACGCTCACCCTTAAGCATTGCCATACCCTCACCTGGACCCTAAACCGTGTCCGTCCCCTAACCCTAACACTAGCCCGAACCCTAACACTAAACCTTCCCCGAAGCCTGACACTCACACGTCCCCTAATCCTAACCCGTACGCTAACACTGACCCAGGCCCTCACACATAGGGTCCCCCTAAAGCGTTGCCGTACACTCACCTGCACCCTAATCCGTCCCCGTCCCCTAACCCTAACCCTAGCCCGAACCCTAACCCTAACCCTTCCCCGAAGCCTGATCCTCACCCGGTCCCTAATCCTACCCGTACGCTAACACTGACCCACACCCTCACACATAGGGTCCCCCTAAAGCGTTGCCGTACACTCACCTGGACCCTAAACCGTCCCTGTCCCCTAACCCTAACCCTAGCCCGAACCCTAACCCTAACCCTTCCCCGAAGCCTGACCCTCACCCGTCCCCTAATCCTAACCCGTAAGCTAACACTAACCCTCGCCCTCACACGTACGCTCCCCCTAAAGCGTTGCCGTACCCTCACATGGACCCTAAACCATCCCCGTCCCCTAACCCTAACTCTATCCCGAACCCTCACCCGAACCCTTCCCTGGAGCCTGACCCTCACCCGTCCCCTAATCCTAAGCCGTACGCTAACACTAACCCGCGCCCTCACACATACGCTCACCCTAAAGCATTGCCATACCCTCACCTGGACCCTAAACCGTCCCCGTCCCCTAACCCTAACCCTAGCCCGATCCCTAACCCTAAACCTTCCCCGAAGCCTGACCCCCACCCGTCCCCTAATCCTAAACCGTACGCTAACACTAACCCGCTCCCTCACACGTACGCTCCGACTAAAGCATTGCCGTACCCTCACCTGGACCCTAAACCGTCCCCGTCCCCTAACCCTAACCCCAGCCTGAACCCTAACCCTAAAGCTTCTCCGAAGCCTGATCCTCAACCTTCCCCTAATCCTAAGCCGTACACTAACAATAACCCGCGCCTTCAAACGTACGCTCCCCATAAAGCGTTGCCGTACCCTCACCTGGACCCTAAACCGTCCCCGTCCCCTAACCCTAACCCTAGCCCGAACCCGAAACCTAACCCTTCCCCGAAGCCTGAAACTCAACCTTCCCCTTATCCTAAACCGTACACTAAAAATCACCCACGCACTCACACGTATGCTCCCCCTAAAGTGTTGCCGTACCCTCACCTGGACCCTAAACCGTCCCCGTCCCCTAACCCTAACCCTAGCCCGAACCCTAACCCTAACACTTCCCCGAAGCCTGACCCTCACCCGTCCCCTGATCCTAACCCGTACGCTAACACTAACACGCGTCCTCACACGTACGCTCCCCCTAAAGTGTTGCCGTACCCTCAAATGGACCCTAAACCATCCCCGTCCCCTAACCCTAACCCTAGCCCAAACGCTAACCCTAACCCTTCCCCGAAGCCTGACCCTCACCCGTCCCCTAATCCTAATCCTTACGCTAACACTAACCCGCGCCCTCAAACACACGCTCACCCTTAAGCATTGCCATACTCTCACCTGGACCCTAAACCGTCCCCGTACCCTAACACTAACCCTAGCCCGAACCCTAAACCTAACCCTTCCCCGAAGCCTGACCCTCACCCGTCCCCTAATCATAACCCGTACGCTAACACTAACACGCGCCCTCACACATACGCTACCCCTAAAGCGTTGCCGTACCCTCACCTGGACCCTAAACCGTCCCCGTCCCCTAACCCTAACCCTAGCCCTAACCCTAACCCTAAGCATTCCCCGAAGCCTGACCCTCACCCGTCCCCTAATCCTAACACGAACGCTAACACTAACCCGTGCCTTCACACGTACGCTCCCCCTAAAGCGTTGCCGTACCCTCACCTGTACCCTAAACCGTCCCCGTCCCCTAACCCTAACCCTAGCCCGAACCCTAACCCTAAAACTTCCCCGAAGCCTGACCCTCACCCTTCCCCTAATCCTAAGCCGTATGCTAACAATAACCCGCGGCCTCAAACGTACGCTCCCCCTAAAGCGTTGCCGTACCCTCACCTGGACCCTAAACCGTCCCCGTCCCCTAACCCTAACCCTAGCCCGAACCCTAACCCTAACCCTTCCCCGAAGCCTGACACTCAAACTTCCCCTTATCCTAAGCCGTACACTGAAAATAACCCGCGCACTCACACGTACGCTCCCCCTAAAGCGTTGCCGTACCCTCACCTGGACCCTAAACCGTCCCCGTAACCTAACCCTAACCCTAGCCCAAACCCTAACCCTAAACCTTCCCCGAAGCCTGACCCTCACTCGTCCCCTGATCCTAACCCGTACGCTGACACTAACCAGCGCCCTCACACGTACGCTCCCCCTAAAGCGTTTCCGTACTCTCACATGGACCCTAAACCATCCCCGTCCCCTAACTCTAATCCTAGCCCGAACCCTAACCCTAACCCTTCCCCGAAGCCTGACCCTCACCCGTCACCTAATTCTAAGCCGTACACTAACACTAACCCGCACCCTCACAAGTACGCTCCCCCTAAAGCGTTGCCGTACCCTCACCTGGACCCTATACCGTCCCCGTCCCCTAACCCTAACCCTAACCCTAGCCCGAACCCTAACCGTAACGCTTCCCTGAAGCTTGACACTCACCCGTCCCCTAATCCTAACGCGTACGCTAATACTAAACCTCGCCCTCACACGTACGCTCCCCCTAAAGCGTTGCCGTACCCTCACCTGGACCCTAAACCGTCCCCGTCCCCTAACCCTAACCCTAGCCCGAACCCCAACCCTAACCCTTCCCCTAAGCCTGACAATCAACTTTCCCCTTATCCTAAGCCGTACACTAAAAATAACCCGCGCACTCACACGTACGCTCCCCCTAAAGCGTTGCCGTACCCTCACCTGGACGCTAAACCGTCCCCGTCCCCTAACCCTAACCCTAGCCCGAACCCTAAACCTAACCCTTCCCCGAAGCTGACCCTCACACGTCCCCTGATCCTAACCCGTACGCTAACACTAACCAGCGCCCTCACACGTACGCTCCCCTTAAAGCGTTGCCGTACTCTCACATGGACCCTAAACCATCCCCGTCCTCTAACCCTAATCCTAGCGCGAACCCTAACCCTAAACCTTCCCCGAAGCCTGACCCTCAGCCGTACCCTGATCCTAACCCGTACGCTAACACTAACCCACGCCCTCACATGTACGCTCACCCTTAAGCATTGCCATACCCTCACCTGGACCCTAAACCGTCCGCGTCCCCTAACCCTAACCCTAGACCGAACCCTAACGCTAACCCTTCCTCCGTAGCGTGACCCTCACCCGTCCCCTAATCCTAACGCGTACGCTAATACTAACCCGCGCCCTCACACGAACGCTCCCCCTAAAGCGTTGCCGTACCCCCACCTGGACCCAAAACCGTCCCAGTCCCCTAACCCTAATCGTAGCCCGAACCCTAACCCTAACACTTCCCAGAAGCCTGACCCTCACCCCTCCACTGATCCTAGCTCGTACGCTGACACTAACCCACGCCTTCACACGTACGCTCCCCCTAAAGCGTTGCCGTACCCTCACATGGACCCTAAACCATCCCCGTCCCCTAACCCTAACCCTAGCCCGAACCCTAACCCTAACCCATCCCCGAAGCCTGACCCTCACCCGTCCCCTAATCCTCAGCCGTACGCTAACACTAACCCGCGCCCTCACACATACGCTCACCCTTAAGCATTGCCATACCCTCACCTGGACCCTAAACCGTCCCCGTCCCCTAACCCTAACCCTAGCCCGATCCCTAACCCTAAACCTTCCCCGAAGCCTGACCCTCACCCGTCCCCTAATCCTAACCCGTACGCTAACACTAACCCGCGCCCTAACACGTACGCTCCCCCTAAAGCGTTGCCGTACCCTCACCTGGACCCTAAACCGTCCCCGTCCCCTAACCCTAACCCTAGCCTGAACCCTAACCCTAAACCTTCTCCGAAGCCTGATCCTCACCCGTCCCATAATCCTAACCCGTACGCTAACACTAACCCGCGCCCTCACACGTACGCTCCCCCTAAAGCGTTGCCGTAATCTCAACTGGAACCTAAACCGTCCCCGTCCCCTAACCCTAACCCTAGCCCGAACCCTAACCCTAACAATTCCCCGAAAGCTGACCCTAACTCTTCCCCTAATCCTAAGCCGTACGCTAACACTAACCCGCGCCCCCAGACGTACGCTCTCCCTTAATCATTGCCTTACCCTCACCTGGACCCTAAGCCGTGTCCGTGTCCTAACCCTAGCCCGAACCCTAACCCTAAACCTTCCCCGAAGCCTGACCCTCACCCGTTCCCTAATCCTAACGCGTACGCTAACACTAACCCGCGCCCTCACACGTACGCTCCCCCTAAATCGTTGCCGTGCCCTCACCTGGAACCTAAACCGTCCCCGTCCCCTAACCCTAACCCTAGCCCTAACCCTAACTCTAACAATTCCCCGAAGCCTGACCCTCACCCGTCCCCTAATCCTAACCCGTACGCTAACACTAACCAGCGCCCTCACACGTACGCTCCCCCTAAAGCGTTGCCGTATCCTCACCTGGACCCTAAACCGTCCCCGTCCCCTAACCCTAACCCTAGCCCGAACCCTAACCCTAACCCTTCCCCGAAGCCTGACCCTCACCCGTCCCCTAATCCTAACCCGTACGATAACACTAACCCGCACCCTCACACGTACGCTCCCCCTAAAGCATTGCCGTACCCTCACCTGGACCCTAAACCGTCCCGTCCCCTAACCCTAACCCTAGCCTGAACCCTAAACCTAAACCTTCTCCGAAGCCTGATACTCACCCTTCACCTAATCCTAAGCCGTACGCTAACAGTAACCCGCGCCCTCAAACGTACGCTCCCCCTAAAGCGTTGCCGTACCCTCACCTGGACCCGAAACCGTCCCCGTCACCTAACCCTAACCCTAGCCCGAACCCTAACCCTAACACTTCCCCGAAGCCTGACCCTCACCCGTCCCCTGATCCTAACCCGTACGCTAACACTAACACGCGTCCTCACACGTACGCTCCCCCTAAAGTGTTGCCGTACCCTCAAATGGACCCTAAACCATCCCCGTCCCCTAACCCTAACCCTAGCCCAAACGCTAACCCTAACCCTTCCCCGAAGCCTGACCCTCACCCGTCCCCTAATCCTAATCCTTACGCTAACACTAACCCGCGCCCTCAAACACACGCTCACCCTTAAGCATTGCCATACTCTCACCTGGACCCTAAACCGTCCCCGTACCCTAACACTAACCCTAGCCCGAACCCTAAACCTAACCCTTCCCCGAAGCCTGACCCTCACCCGTCCCCTAATCATAACCCGTACGCTAACACTAACACGCGCCCTCACACATACGCTACCCCTAAAGCGTTGCCGTACCCTCACCTGGACCCTAAACCGTCCCCGTCCCCTAACCCTAACCCTAGCCCTAACCCTAACCCTAAGCATTCCCCGAAGCCTGACCCTCACCCGTCCCCTAATCCTAACACGAACGCTAACACTAACCCGTGCCTTCACACGTACGCTCCCCCTAAAGCGTTGCCGTACCCTCACCTGTACCCTAAACCGTCCCCGTCCCCTAACCCTAACCCTAGCCCGAACCCTAACCCTAAAACTTCCCCGAAGCCTGACCCTCACCCTTCCCCTAATCCTAAGCCGTATGCTAACAATAACCCGCGGCCTCAAACGTACGCTCCCCCTAAAGCGTTGCCGTACCCTCACCTGGACCCTAAACCGTCCCCGTCCCCTAACCCTAACCCTAGCCCGAACCCTAACCCTAACCCTTCCCCGAAGCCTGACACTCAAACTTCCCCTTATCCTAAGCCGTACACTGAAAATAACCCGCGCACTCACACGTACGCTCCCCCTAAAGCGTTGCCGTACCCTCACCTGGACCCTAAACCGTCCCCGTAACCTAACCCTAACCCTAGCCCAAACCCTAACCCTAAACCTTCCCCGAAGCCTGACCCTCACTCGTCCCCTGATCCTAACCCGTACGCTGACACTAACCAGCGCCCTCACACGTACGCTCCCCCTAAAGCGTTTCCGTACTCTCACATGGACCCTAAACCATCCCCGTCCCCTAACTCTAATCCTAGCCCGAACCCTAACCCTAACCCTTCCCCGAAGCCTGACCCTCACCCGTCACCTAATTCTAAGCCGTACACTAACACTAACCCGCACCCTCACAAGTACGCTCCCCCTAAAGCGTTGCCGTACCCTCACCTGGACCCTATACCGTCCCCGTCCCCTAACCCTAACCCTAACCCTAGCCCGAACCCTAACCGTAACGCTTCCCTGAAGCTTGACACTCACCCGTCCCCTAATCCTAACGCGTACGCTAATACTAAACCTCGCCCTCACACGTACGCTCCCCCTAAAGCGTTGCCGTACCCTCACCTGGACCCTAAACCGTCCCCGTCCCCTAACCCTAACCCTAGCCCGAACCCCAACCCTAACCCTTCCCCTAAGCCTGACAATCAACTTTCCCCTTATCCTAAGCCGTACACTAAAAATAACCCGCGCACTCACACGTACGCTCCCCCTAAAGCGTTGCCGTACCCTCACCTGGACGCTAAACCGTCCCCGTCCCCTAACCCTAACCCTAGCCCGAACCCTAAACCTAACCCTTCCCCGAAGCTGACCCTCACACGTCCCCTGATCCTAACCCGTACGCTAACACTAACCAGCGCCCTCACACGTACGCTCCCCTTAAAGCGTTGCCGTACTCT
The DNA here is from genome assembly GCF_949774975.1 of Lagenorhynchus albirostris. Taxonomy (NCBI): domain Eukaryota; kingdom Metazoa; phylum Chordata; class Mammalia; order Artiodactyla; family Delphinidae; genus Lagenorhynchus; species Lagenorhynchus albirostris. Next base: position 82,290,259 of record NC_083111.1, on the reverse strand, counting down.
CACATGGACCCTAAACCATCCCCGTCCTCTAACCCTAATCCTAGCGCGAACCCTAACCCTAAACCTTCCCCGAAGCCTGACCCTCAGCCGTACCCTGATCCTAACCCGTACGCTAACACTAACCCACGCCCTCACATGTACGCTCACCCTTAAGCATTGCCATATCCTCACCTGGACCCTAAACCGTCCGCGTCCCCTAACCCTAACCCTAGACCGAACCCTAACGCTAACCCTTCCTCCGTAGCGTGACCCTCACCCGTCCCCTAATCCTAACGCGTACGCTAATACTAACCCGCGCCCTCACACGAACGCTCCCCCTAAAGCGTTGCCGTACCCCCACCTGGACCCAAAACCGTCCCAGTCCCCTAACCCTAATCGTAGCCCGAACCCTAACCCTAACACTTCCCAGAAGCCTGACCCTCACCCCTCCACTGATCCTAACTCGTACGCTGACACTAACCCACGCCTTCACACGTACGCTCCCCCTAAAGCGTTGCCGTACCCTCACATGGACCCTAAACCATCCCCGTCCCCTAACCCTAACCCTAGCCCGAACCCTAACCCTAACCCATCCCCGAAGCCTGACCCTCACCCGTCCCCTAATCCTCAGCCGTACGCTAACACTAACCCGCGCCCTCACACATACGCTCACCCTTAAGCATTGCCATACCCTCACCTGGACCCTAAACCGTCCCCGTCCCCTAACCCTAACCCTAGCCCGATCCCTAACCCTAAACCTTCCCCGAAGCCTGACCCTCACCCGTCCCCTAATCCTAACCCGTACGCTAACACTAACCCGCGCCCTAACACGTACGCTCCCCCTAAAGCGTTGCCGTACCCTCACCTGGACCCTAAACCGTCCCCGTCCCCTAACCCTAACCCTAGCCTGAACCCTAACCCTAAACCTTCTCCGAAGCCTGATCCTCACCCGTCCCATAATCCTAACCCGTACGCTAACACTAACCCGCGCCCTCACACGTACGCTCCCCCTAAAGCGTTGCCGTAATCTCAACTGGAACCTAAACCGTCCCCGTCCCCTAACCCTAACCCTAGCCCGAACCCTAACCCTAACAATTCCCCGAAAGCTGACCCTAACTCTTCCCCTAATCCTAAGCCGTACGCTAACACTAACCCGCGCCCCCAGACGTACGCTCTCCCTTAATCATTGCCTTACCCTCACCTGGACCCTAAGCCGTGTCCGTGTCCTAACCCTAGCCCGAACCCTAACCCTAAACCTTCCCCGAAGCCTGACCCTCACCCGTTCCCTAATCCTAACGCGTACGCTAACACTAACCCGCGCCCTCACACGTACGCTCCCCCTAAATCGTTGCCGTGCCCTCACCTGGAACCTAAACCGTCCCCGTCCCCTAACCCTAACCCTAGCCCTAACCCTAACTCTAACCATTCCCCGAAGCCTGACCCTCACCCGTCCCCTAATCCTAACCCGTACGCTAACACTAACCAGCGCCCTCACACGTACGCTCCCCCTAAAGCGTTGCCGTATCCTCACCTGGACCCTAAACCGTCCCCGTCCCCTAACCCTAACCCTAGCCCGAACCCTAACCCTAACCCTTCCCCGAAGCCTGACCCTCACCCGTCCCCTAATCCTAACCCGTACGATAACACTAACCCGCACCCTCACACGTACGCTCCCCCTAAAGCATTGCCGTACCCTCACCTGGACCCTAAACCGTCCCGTCCCCTAACCCTAACCCTAGCCTGAACCCTAAACCTAAACCTTCTCCGAAGCCTGATACTCACCCTTCACCTAATCCTAAGCCGTACGCTAACAGTAACCCGCGCCCTCAAACGTACGCTCCCCCTAAAGCGTTGCCGTACCCTCACCTGGACCCGAAACCGTCCCCGTCACCTAACCCTAACCCTAGCCCGAACCCTAACCCTAACACTTCCCCGAAGCCTGACCCTCACCCGTCACCTAATTCTAAGCCGTACGCTAACACTAACCCACGCCCTCACACGTACGCTCCCCCTAAAGCGTTGCCGTACCCTCACCTGGACCCTAAACCGTCCCCGTCCCCTAACCCTAACCCTAACCCTAGCCCGAACCCTGACCGTAACGCTTCCCTGAAGCTTGACACTCACCCGTCCCCTAATCCTAACGCGTACGCTAATACTAACCCTCGCCCTCACACGTACACTCCCCCTAAAGCGTTGCCGTACCCTCACCTGGACCCTAAACCGTCCCCGTCCACTAACCCTAACCCTAGCCCGAACCCTAACCCGAAACCTTCCCCGAAGCCTGACCCTCACCCGTCCCCTAATCCTAACCCGTACGCTAACACTAACCCGCGCCCTCACACGTACGCTCCCCCTAAAGCGTTGCCGTACCCTCACCTGACCCTAAACCGTCCCCGTCCCCTAACCCTAACATTAGCCTGAACCCTAACCCTAAAACTTCTCCGAAGCCTGATCCTCACCCTTCCCCTAATCCTAAGCCGTACGCTAACAATAAACCGCGCCCTCACACGTACGCTCCCCCTGAAGCGTTGCCGTACCCTCACTTGGACCCTAAAGCGTCCCCGTCCCCTAACCGTAACCCTAGCCCGAACCCTAACCCTAACCCTTCCCCGAAGACTGACCCTCACCCGTCCCCTGATCCTAACCCGTACGCTAACACTATCCAGTGCCCTCACACGTACGCACCCCCTAAAGCGTTGCCGTACTCTCACATAGACACTAAACCGTCCCCGTCCCCTAACCCTAATCCTAGCCCGAACCCTAACCCTAACCCTTCCCGGAAACCTGACCCTCACCCGTCCCCTAATCCTAATCCTTACGCTAACACTAACCCGCGCCCTCACACGTACACTCACCCTTAAGCATTGCCATACACTCACCTGGACCCTAAACCGTCCCCGTCCCCTAACCCTAACCCTAGACCGAACCCTAACGCTAACCCTTCCTCCGTAGCGTGACCCTCACCCGTCCCCTAATCCTAACGCGTACGCTAATACTAACCCGTGCCCTCACACGTACGCTCCCCCTAAAGCGTTGCAGTACCCCAACCTGGACCGTAAACCGTCCCAGTCCCCTAACCCTAACCCTAGCCCGAACCCTAACCCTAACATTTCCCAGAAGCCTGACCCTCACCCCTCCACTGATCCTAACCCGTACGCTAACACTAACCCACGCCTTCACAAGTACGTTCCCCTAAAGCGTTGCCGTACCCTCACATGGACCCTAAACCATCCCCGTCCCCTAACCCTAACCCTAGCCCGAACCCTAACCCTAACCCTTCCCCGAAGCCTGACCCTCACCCGTCCCCTAATCCTCAGCCGTACGCTAACACTAACCCGCGCCCTCACACATACGCTCACCCTTAAGCGTTGCCATACCCTCACCTGGACCCTAAACCGTCCCCGTTCCCTAACCCTAACCCTAGCCCGATCCCTAACCCTAAACCTTCCCCGAAGCCTGACCCTCACCCGTCCCCTAATCCTAACCCGTACGCTAACACTAACCCGCGCCCTAACACGTACGCTCCCCCTAACGCGTTGCCGTACCCTCACCTGGACCCTAAACCGTCCCCGTCCCCTAACCCTAACCCTTGCCTGAACCCTAACCCTAAACCTTCTCCGAAGCCTGATCCTCACCCGTCCCCTAATCCTAACCCGTACGCTAACACTAACCCGCGCCCTCACACGTACGCTCCCCCTAAAGCGTTGCCGTAATCTCAACTGGAACCTAAACCGTCCCCGTCCCCTAACCCTAACCCTAGCCCGAACCCTAACCCTAACAATTCCCCGAAGCCTGACCCTAACACTTCCCCTAATCCTAAGCCGTACGCTAACACTAACCCGCGCCCCCAGACGTACGCTCACCCTTAATCATTGCCTTACCCTCACCTGGACCCTAAGCCGTGTCCGTGTCCTAACCCTAGCCCGAACCCTAACCCTAAACCTTCCCCGAAGCCTGACCCTCAACCGTCCCCTAATCCTAACGCGTACGCTAACACTAACCCACGCCCTCACACGTACGCTCCCCCTAAATCGTTGCCGTGCCCTCACCTGGAACCTAAACCGTCCCCGTCCCCTAACCCTAACCCTAGCCCTAACCCTAACTCTAACCATTCCCCGAAGCCTGACCCTCACCCGTCCCCTAATCCTAACCCGTACGCTAACACTAACCAGCGCCCTCACACGTACGCTCCCCCTAAAGCGTTGCCGTATCCTCACCTGGACCCTAAACCGTCCCCGTCCCCTAACCCTAACCCTAGCCCGAACCCTAACCCTAACCCTTCCCCGAAGCCTGACCCTCACCCGTCCCCTAATCCTAACCCGTACGATAACACTAACACGCACCCTCACACGTACGCTCCCCCTAAAGCATTGCCGTACCCTCACCTGGACCCTAAACCGTCCCGTCCCCTAACCCTAACCCTAGCCTGAACCCTAACCCTAAACCTTCTCCGAAGCCTGATACTCACCCTTCACCTAATCCTAAGCCGTACGCTAACAATAACCCGCGCCCTCAAACGTACGCTCCCCCTAAAGCGTTGCCGTACCCTCACCTGGACCCGAAACCGTCCCCGTCACCTAACCCTAACCCTAGCCCGTACCCTAACCCTAGCACATCCCCGAAGCCTGACCCTCACCCGTCACCTAATTCTAAGCCGTACGCTAACACTAACCCACGCCCTCACACGTACGCTCCCCCTAAAGCGTTGCCGTACCCTCACCTGGACCCTAAACCGTCCCCGTCCCCTAACCCTAACCCTAACCCTAGCCCGAACCCTAACCGTAACGCTTCCCTGAAGCTTGACACTCACCCGTCCCCTAATCCTAACGCGTACGCTAATACTAACCCTCGCCCTCACACGTACGCTCCCCCTAAAGCGTTGCCGTACCCTCACCTGTATCCTAAACCGTCCCCGTCCACTAACCCTAACCCTAGCCCGAACCCTAACCCTAAACCTTCCCCGAAGCCTGACCATCACCCGTCCCCTAATCCTAACCCGTACGCTAACACTAACCCGCGCCCTCACACGTACGCTCCCCCTAAAGCGTTGCCGTACCCTCACCTGACCCTAAACCGTCCCCGTCCCCTAACCCTAACATTAGCCTGAACCCTAACCCTAAAACTTCTCCGAAGCCTGATCCTCACCCTTCCCCTAATCCTAAGCCGTACGCTAACAATAAACCGCGCCCTCACACGTACGCTCCCCCTGAAGCGTTGCCGTACCCTCACTTGGACCCTAAAGCGTCCCCGTCCCCTAACCCTAACCCTAGCCCGAACCCTAACCCTAACCCTTCCCCGAAGACTGACCCTCACCCGTCCCCTGATCCTAACCCGTACGCTAACACTATCCAGCGCCCTCACACGTACGCACCCCCTAAAGCGTTGCCGTACTCTCACATAGACACTAAACCGTCCCCGTCCCCTAACCCTAATCCTAGCCCGAACCCTAACCCTAACCCTTCCCCGAAACCTGACCCTCACCCGTCCCCTAATCCTAATCCTTACGCTAACACTAACCCGCGCCCTCACACGTACGCTCACCCTTAAGCATTGCCATACACTCACCTGGACCCTAAACCGTCCCCGTCCCCTAACCCTAACCCTAGACCGAACCCTAACGCTAACCCTTCCTCCGTAGCGTGACAATCACCCGTCCCCTAATCCTAACGCGTACGCTAATACTAACCCGCGCCCTCACACGTACGCTCCCCCTAAAGCGTTGCCGTACCCCAACCTGGACCGTAAACCGTCCCAGTCCCCTAACCCTAACCCTAGCCCGAACCCTAACCCTAACCCTTCCCCGAAGCCTGACCCTCACCCGTCCCCTAATCCTCAGCCGTACGCTAACACTAACCCGCGCCCTCACACATACGCTCACCCTTAAGCGTTGCCATACCCTCACCTGGACCCTAAACCGTCCCCGTCCCCTAACCCTAGCCCGATCCCTAACCCTAAACCTTCCCCGAAGCCTGATCCTCACCCGTCCCCTAATCCTAACCCGTACGCTAACACTAACCCGCGCCCTAACACGTACGCTCCCCCTAAAGCGTTGCCGTACCCTCACCTGGACCCTAAACCGTCCCCGTCCCCTAACCCTAACCCTAGCCTGAACCCTAACCCTAAACCTTCTCCGAAGCCTGATCCTCACCCTTCCCCTAATCCTTAGCCGTACGCTAACAATAACCCCCGCCCTCACACGTACGCTCCCCCTAAAGCGTTGCCGTACCCTCACCTGGACCCTAAACCGTCCCCGTCCACTAACCCTAACCCTAGCCCGAACCCTAACCCTAAACCTTCCCCGAAGCCTGACCCTCACCCGTCCCCTAATCCTAACCCGTACGCTAACACTAACCCGCGCCCTCACACGTACGCTCACCCTTAAGCATTGCCATACACTCACCTGGACCCTAAACCGTCCCCGTCCCCTAACCCTAACCCTAGACCGAACCCTAACGCTAACCCTTCCTCCGTAGCGTGACCCTCACCCGTCCCCTAATCCTAACGCGTACGCTAATACTAACCCGCGCCCTCACACGTACGCTCCCCCTAAAGCGTTGCCGTACCCCCACCTGGACCCTAAACCGTCCCAGTCCCCTAACCCTAACCCTAGCCCGAACCCTAACCCTAACACTTCCCAGAAGCCTGACCCTCACCCCTCCACTGATCCTAACCCGTACGCTAACACTAACCCACGCCTTCACACGTACGCTCCCCCTAAAGCGTTGCCGTACCCTCACATGGACCCTAAACCATCCCCGTCCCCTAACGCTAACCCTAGCCCGAACCCTAACCCTAACCCTTCCCCGAAGCCTGACCCTCACCCGTCCCCTAATCCTCAGCCGTACGCTAACACTAACCCGCGCCCTCACACATACGCTCACCCTTAAGCATTGCCATACCCTCACCTGGACCCTAAACCGTCCCCGTCCCCTAACCCTAACCCTAGCCTGAACCCTAACCCTAAACCTTCTCCGAAGCGTGATCCTCACCCGTCCCCTAATCCTAACCCGTACGCTAACACTAACCCGCGCCCTCACACGTATGCTCCCCCTAAAGCGTTGCCGTAATCTCAACTGGAACCTAAACCGTCCCCATCCCCTAACCCTAACCCTAGCTCGAACCCTAACCCTAACAATTCCCCGAAGCCTGACCCTAACTCTTCCCCTAATCCTAAGCCGTACGCTAACACTAACCCGCGCCCCCAGACGTACGCTCATCCTTAAGCATTGCCTTACCCTCACCTGGACCCTAAGCCATGTCCGTGTCCTAACCCTAGCCCGAACCCTAACCCTAAACCTTCCCCGAAGCCTGACCCTCACCCGTCCCCTAATCCTAACGCGTACTCTAACACTAACCCGCGCCCTCACTCGTACGCTCCCCTAAAGCGTTGCCGTACCCTCACCTTGACCCTAAACCGTCCCCGTGCCCTAACCCTAACCCTAGCCCGAACCCTAACCCTAACCCTTCCCCGAAGCCTGACACTCAACCTTCCCCTTATCCTAAGCCGTACACTAAAAATAACCCGCGCACTCACACGTACGCTCCCTGTAAAGCGTTGCCGTACCCTCACCTGGACCCTAAACTGTCCCCGTCCCCTAACCCTAACCCTAGCCCGAACCCTAACCCTAACTCTTCCCCGAAGCCTGACCCTCACCCTTCCCCTGATCCTAACCCATACGCTAACACTAACCCGCGCCCTCACACGTACGCTCCCCCTAAAGCGTTGCCGTGCCCTCACCTGGAACCTAAACCGTCCCCGTCCCCTAACCCTAACCCTAGCCCTAACCCTAACTCTAACCATTCCCCGAAGCCTGACCCTCACCCGTCCCCTAATCCTAACCCGTACGCTAACACTAACCAGCGCCCTCACATGTACGCTCCCCCTAAAGCGTTGCCGTACCCTCACCTGGACCCTAAACCGTCCCCGTCCCCTAACCCTAACCCTAGCCCGAACCCTAACCCTAACCCTTCCCCAAAGCCTGACCCTCACCCGTCCCCTAATCCTAACCCGTACGCTAACACTAACCCGCGCCCTCACACGTACGCTCCCCCTAAAGCATTGCCGTACCCTCACCTGGACCCTAAACCGTCCCCGTCCCCTAACCCTAACCCTAGCCTGAACCCTAACCCTAAACCTTCTCCGAAGCCTGATACTCACCCTTCACCTAATCCTAAGCCGTACGCTAACAATAACCCGCGCCCTCAAACGTACGCTCCCCCTAAAGCGTTGCCGTACCCTCACCTGGACCCGAAACCGTCCCCATCACCTAACCCTAACCCTAGCCCGAACCCTAACCCTAACACTTCCCCGAAGCCTGACCCTCACCCGTCACCTAATTCTAAGCCGTACGCTAACACTAACCCACGCCCTCACACGTACGCTCCCCCTAAAGCGTTGCCGTACCCTCACCTGGACCCTAAACCGTCCCCGTCCCCTAACCCTAACCCTAACCCTAGCCCGAACCCTAACCGTAACGCTTCCCTGAAGCTTGACACTCACCTGTCCCCAATCCTAACGCGTACGCTAATACTAACCCTCGCCCTCACACGTACGCTCCCCCTAATGCGTTGCCGTACCCTCACCTGGACCCTAAACCGTCCCCGTCCACTAACCCTAACCCTAGCCCGAACCCTAACCCTAAACCTTCCCCGAAGCCTGACCCTCACCCGTCCCCTAATCCTAACCCGTACGCTAACACTATCCAGCGCCCTCACACGTACGCACCCCCTAAAGCGTTGCCGTACTCTCACATGGACCCTAAACCGTCCCCGTCCCCTAACCCTAATCCTAGCCCGAACCCTAACACTAACCCTTCCCCGAAACCTGACCCTCACCCGTCCCCTAATCCTAATCCTTACGCTAACACTAACCCGCGCCCTCACACGTACGCTCACCCTTAAGCATTGCCATACACTCACCTGGACCCTAAACCGTCCCCGTCCCCTAACCCTAACCCTAGACCGAACCCTAACGCTAACCCTTCCTCCGTAGCGTGACCCTCACCCGTCCCCTAATCCTAACGCGTACGCTAATACTAACCCGCGCCCTCACACGTACGCTCCCCCTAAAGCGTTGCCGTACCCCCACCTGGACCCTAAACCGTCCCAGTCCCCTAACCCTAACCCTAGCCCGAACCCTAACCCTAACATTTCCCAGAAGCCTGACCCTCACCCCTCCACTGATCCTAACCCGTACGCTAACACTAACCCAAGCCTTCACACGTACGCTCCCCCTAAAGCGTTGCCGTACCCTCACCTTGACCCTAAACCGTGCCCGTCCCCTAACCCTAACCCTAGCCCGAACCCTAACCCTAACCCTTCCCCGAAGCCTGACACTCAACCTTCCCCTTATCCTAAGCCGTACACTAAAAATAACCCGCGCACTCACACGTACGCTCCCTGTAAAGTGTTGCCGTACCCTCACCTGGACCCTAAACTGTCCCCGTCCCCTAACCCTAACCCTAGCCCGAACCCTAACCCTAACTCTTCCCCGAAGCCTGACCCTCACCCTTCCCCTGATCCTAACCCGTACGCTAACACTAACCCGCGCCCTCACACGTACGCTCCCCCTAAAGCGTTGCCGTGCCCTCACCTGGAACCTAAACCGTCCCCGTCCCCTAACCCTAACCCTAGCCCTAACCCTAACTCTAACCATTCCCCGAAGCCTGACCCTCACCCGTCCCCTAATCCTAACCCGTACGCTAACACTAACCAGCGCCCTCACATGTACGCTCCCCCTAAAGCGTTGCCGTACCCTCACCTGGACCCTAAACCGTCCCCGTCCCCTAACCCTAACCCTAGCCCGAACCCTAACCCTAACCCTTCCCCGAAGCCTGACCCTCACCCGTCCCCTGATCCTAACCCGTACGCTAACACTAACCCGCGCCCTCACACGTACGCTCCCCCTAAAGCATTGCCGTACCCTCACCTGGACCCTAAACCGTCCCCGTCCCCTAACCCTAACCCTAGCCTGAACCCTAACCCTAAACCTTTTCCGAAGCCTGATACTCACCCTTCACCTAATCCTAAGCCGTACGCTAACAATAACCCGCGCCCTCAAACGTACGCTCCCCCTAAAGCGTTGCCATACCCTCACCTGGACCCGAAACCGTCCCCTTCACCTAACCCTAACCCTAGCCCGAAACCTAACCCTAACACTTCCCCGAAGCCTGACCCTCACCCGTCACCTAATTCTAAGCCGTACGCTAACACTAACCCACGCCCTCACACGTACGCTCCCCCTAAAGCGTTGCCGTACCCTCACCTGGACCCTAAACCGTCCCCGTCCCCTAACCCTAACCCTAACCCTAGCCCGAACCCTAACCGTAACGCTTCCCTGAAGCTTGACACTCACCCGTCCCCTAATCCTAACGCGTACGCTAATACTAACCGTCGCCCTCACACGTACGCTCCCCCTAAAGCGTTGCCGTACCCTCACCTGGACCCTAAACCGTCCCCGTCCACTAACCCTAACCCTAGCCCGAACCCTAACCCTAACCCTTCCCCGAAGCCTGACCCTCAGCCGTCCCCTGATCCTAACCCGTACGCTAACACTAACCCGCGCCCTCACACGTATGCTCACCCTTAAGCATTGCCATACTCTCACCTGGACCCTAAACCGTCCCCGTCCCCTAACCCTAACCCTAGCCCGAACCCTAAACCTAAACTTCCCCGAAGCCTGACCCTCACCCGTCCACTAAACCTAACCCGTACGCTAACACTAAACCGCGCCCTCACACGTAGGGTCCCCCTAAAGCGTTGCCGTACCCTCACCTGGACCCTAAACCGTCCCCGTCCCCTAACCCTAACCCTAGCCCGAACCCTAACCCTAACCCTTCCCCGAAACCTGACACTCACGCGTCCCCTAATCCTAACCCGTACGCTAACACTAACACGCGCCCTCACACGTACGCTCCCCCTAAAGCATTGCCATAATCTCACCTGGAACCTAAAGCGTCCCCGTCCCCTAACCCTAACCCTAGCCCGAACCCTAACCCTAATTATTCCCCGAAGCCTGACCCTAACTCTTCCCCTAATCCTAAGCCGTACGCTAACACTAACCAGCGCCCCCAGACGTACGCTCAACCTTAAGCATTGCCTTACCCTCACCTGGACCCTAAGCCGTGTCCGTGCCCTAACCCTAGCCCGAACCCTAACCCTAACCCTTCCCCGAAGCCTGACACGCAACCTTCCCCTTATACTAAGCCGTACACTAAAAATAACCCGCGCACTCACACGTACTCTCCCAATAAAGCGTTGCCGTGCCCTCATCTGGACCCTAAACCGTGCCCGTCCCCTAACCCTAACCCTAGCCCGAACCCTAACCCTAACCCTTCCCCGAAGCCTGACCCTCACCCGTCCCCTAATCCTCAGCCGTACGCTAACACTAACCCACGCCCTCACACATACGCTCACCCTTAAGCATTGCCATACCCAAACCTGGACCCTAAACCGTCCCCGTCCCCTAACCCTAACCCTAGCCCGAACCCTAACCCTAACACTTCCCCGAAGCCTGACCCTCACCCGTCCCCTAATCCTAACCCGTACGCTAACACTAACCCACGCCCTCACTCGCACGCTCCCCCTAAAGCGTTGCCGTACCCTCACCTGGACCCTAAAACGTCCCCGTCCCCTAACCCTAACCCTAGCCCAAACCTTAACCCTATCCCTTCCCCAAAGCCTGACCCTCACCCGTCCCCTAATCCTAAGCCGTACGCTAACACTAACCCGCGCCCTCACACGTACGCTCCCCCTAAAGCGTTGCCATACCCTCAACTGGACCCTAAACCGTCCCCATCCCCGTCCCCTAGCCCTAGCCCGAAACCTAACCCTAACCCTTCCCCGAAGCCTGATCCTGACCCGTCCCCTAATCCTAAGCCGTACGCTAACACTAACCCGCTCCCTCAGCCATACGCTTACCCTTAACCATTGCCATACCCTCACCTGGACCCTAAACCGGGTCCGTCCCCTAACCCTAACCCTAGCCCGAACCCTAACCCTAACCCTTCCCCGAAGCCTGACACTCACCCGTCCCCTAATCCTAACGCGTACGCTAATACTAACCGGTGCCCTCACACGTACGCTCCCCCTAAAGTGTTGCCGTACCCTCACCTGGACCCTAAACCGTCCCCGTCCCCTAACCGTAACCCTAGCCCGAACCCTAACCCTAACCCTTCCCCGAAGTCTGACCCTCACCCGTCCCCTGATCCTAAGCCGTACGCTAACACTAACCCGCGCCTTCACACGTACGCTCCACCTAAAGCGTTGCCGTACCCTCACCCGGACCCTAAACCATCCCCGTCCCCTAACCCTAACCCTAGCCCGAACCCTAACCCTAACCCTTCCCCGAAGTCTGACCCTCACCCGTCCCCTGATCCTAAGCCGTACGCTAACACTAACCCGCGCCCTCACACGTACGCTCCCCCTAAAGCGTTGCCGTACCCTCACCTGACCCTAAACCATCCCCGTCCCCTAACCCTAACATTAGCCTGAACCCTAACCCTAAAACTTCTCCGAAGCCTGATCCTCACCCTTCCCCTAATCCTAAGCCGTACGCTAACACTAACCCGCGCCCTCACACGTACGCTCCCCCTGAAGCGTTGCCGTAGCCTCACTTGGACCCTAAAGCGTCCCCGTCCCCTAACCCTAACCCTAGCCCGAACCCTAACCCTAACCCTTCCCCGAAGGCTGACCCTCACCCGTCCCCTGATCCTAACCCGTACGCTAACACTATCCTGCGCCCTCACACGTACGCACCCCCTAAAGCGTTGCCGTACTCTCACATGGACCCTAAACCGTCCCCGTCCCCTAACCCTAATCCTAGCCCGAACCCTAACCCTAACCCTTCCCCGAAACCTGACCCTCACCCGTCCCCTAATCCTAATCCTTACGCTAACACTAACCCGCGCCCTCACACGTACGCTCACCCTTAAGCATTGCCATACACTCACCTGGACCCTAAACCGTCCCCGTCCCCTAACCCTAACTCTAGACCGAACCCTAACGCTAACCCTTCCTCCGTAGCGTGACCCTCACCCGTCCCCTAATCCTAACGCGTACGCTAATACTAACCCGCGCCCTCACACGTACGCTCCCCCTAAAGCGTTGCCGGACCCTCACATGGACCCTAAACCATCCCCGTCCCCTAACCCTAACCCTAGCCCGAACCCTAACCCTAACCCTTCCCCGAAGCCTGACCCTCACCCGTCCCCTAATCCTCAGCCGTATGCTAACACTAACCCGCGCCCGCACACATACGCTCACCCTTAAGCATTGCCATACCGTCACCTGGACCCTAAACCGTCCCATCCCCTAACCCTAACCCTAGCCCGATCCCTAACCCTAAACCTTCCCCGAAGCCTGACCCTCACCCGTCCCCTAATCCTAACCCGTACGCTAATACTAACCCGCGCCCTAACACGTACGCTCCCCCTAAAGCGTTGCCGTACCCTCACCTGGACCCTAAACCGTCCCCGTCCCCTAACCCTAACCCTAGCCTGAACCCTAACCCTAAACCTTCTCCGAAGCCTGATCCTCACCCTTCCCCTAATCCTAAGCCGTACGCTAACAATAACCCCCGCCCTCAAACGTACGCTCCCCCTAAAGCGTTGCCGTACCCTCACCTGGACCCTAAACCGTCCCCGTCCCCTAATCCTAACCCTAGCCCGAACCCTAACCCTAACCCTTCCCCAAAGCCTGACACTCAACCTTCCCCTTATCCTAAGCCGTACACTAAAATAACCCGCGCACTCACACGTATGCTCCCCCTAAAGCGTTGCCGTACCCTCACCTGGACCGTAAACCGTCCCCGTCCCCTAACCCTAACCCTAGCCCGAACCCTAACCCTAACCCTTCCCCGAAGCCTGACCCTCAGCCGTCCCTTGATCCTAACCCGTACGCTAACACTAACCCGCGCCCTCACACGTATGCTCACCCTTAAGCATTGCCATACTCTCACCTGGACCCTAAACCGTCCCCGTCCCCTAACCCTAACCCTAGCCCGAACCCTAAACCTAAACTTCCCCGAAGCCTGACCCTCACCCGTCCACTAAACCTAACCCGTACGCTAACACTAAACCGCGCCCTCACACGTAGGGTTCCCCCTAAATCATTGCCGTACCCTCACCAGGACCCTAAACCGTCCCCGTCCCCTAACCCTAACCCTAGCCCGAACCCTAACCCTAACCCTTCACCGAAACCTGACCCTCACGCGTCCCCTAATCCTAAAACGTACGCTAACACTAACACGCGCCGTCACACGTACGCTCCCCCTAAAGCGTTGCCGTAATCTCACTTGGAACCTAAACCGTCCCCGTCCCCTAACCCTAACCCTAGCCCGAACCCTAACCCTAACAATTCCCCGAAGCCTGACCCTAAGTCTTCCCCTAATCCTAAGCCGTACGCTAACACTAACCCGCGCCCCCAGACGTACGCTCAACCTTAAGCATTGCCTTACCCTCACCTGGACCCTAAGCCGTGTCCGTGCCCTAACCCTAGCCCGAACCCTAACCCTAACCCTTCCCCGAAGCCTGACAATCAACCTTCCCCTTATACTAAGCCGTACACTAAAAATAACCAGCGCACTCACACGTACGCTCCCAATAAAGCGTTGCCGTACCCTCACCTGGACCCTAAACCGTCCCCGTCCCCTAACCCTAACCCTAGCCCGAACCCTAACCCTAACCCTTCCCCGAAGCCTGACCCTCACCCGTCCCCTAATCCTAACCCGTACGCTAACACTAACCCGCGCCCTCACACGTACGCTCCCCCTAAAGCGTTGCCGTACCCCCACCTGGACCCTAAACCGTCCCAGTCCCCTAACCCTAACCCTAGCCCGAACCCTAACCCTAACATTTCCCAGAAGCCTGACCCTCACCCCTCCACTGATCCTAACCCGTACGCTAACACTAACCCACGCCTTCACACGTACGCTCCCCCTAAAGCGTTGCCGTACCCTCACATGGACCCTAAACCATCCCCGTCCCCTAACCCTAACCCTAGCACGAACCCTAACCCTAACCCTTCCCCGAAGCCTGACCCTCACCCGTCCCCTAATCCTCAGCCGTACGCTAACACTAACCCGCGCCCTCACACATACGCTCACCCTTAAGCATTGCCATACCCTCACCTGGACCCTAAACCGTCCCCGTCCCCTAACCCTAACCCTAGCCCGATTCCTAACCCTAAACCTTCCCCGAAGCCTGACCCTCACCCGTCCCCTAATCCTAACCCGTACGCTAACACTAACCCGCGCCCTAACACGTACGCTCCCCGTAAAGCGTTGCCGTACCCTCACCTGGACCCTAAACCGTCCCCGTCCCCTAACCCTAACCCTAGCCTGAACCCTAACCCTAAACCTTCTCCGAAGCCTGATCCTCACCCTTCCCCTAATCCTAAGCCGTACGCTAACAATAACCCCCGCCCTCAAACGTACGCTCCCCCTAAAGCGTTGCCGTACCCTCACCTGGACCCTAAACCGTCCCCGTCCCCTAACCCTAACCCTAGCCCGAACCCTAACCCTAACCCTTCCCCGAAGCCTGACACTCAACCTTCCCCTTATCCTAAGCCGTACACTAAAATAACCCGCGCACTCACACGTACGCTCCCCCTAAAGCGTTGCCGTACCCTCACCTGGACCCTAAACCGTCCCCGTCCCCTAACCCTAACCCTAGCCCGAACCCTAACCCTAACCCTTCCCCGAAGCCTGACCCTCAGCCGTCCCCTGATCCTAACCCGTACGCTAACACTAACCCGCGCCCTCACACGTATGCTCACCCTTAAGCATTGCCATACTCTCACCTGGACCCTAAACCGTCCCCGTCCCCTAACCCTAACCCTAGCCCGAACCCTAAACCTAAACTTCCCCGAAGCCTGACCCTCACCCGTCCACTAAACCTAACCCGTACGCTAACACTAAACCGCGCCCTCACACGTAGGGTCCCCCTAAAGCATTGCCGTACCCTCACCTGGACCCTAAACCGTCCCCGTCCCCTAATCCTAACCCTAGCCCGAACCCTAACCCTAACCCTTCCCCGAAACCTGACACTCACGCGTCCCCTAATCCTAACCCGTACGCTAACACTAACACGCGCCCTCACACGTACGCTCCCCCTAAAGCATTGCCGTAATCTCACCTGGAACCTAAAGCGTCCCCGTCCCCTAACCCTAACCCTAGCCCGAACCCTAACCCTAATTATTCCCCGAAGCCTGACCCTAACTCTTCCCCTAATCCTAAGCCGTACGCTAACACTAACCAGCGCCCCCAGACGTACGCTCAACCTTAAGCATTGCCTTACCCTCACCTGGACCCTAAGCCGTGTCCGTGCCCTAACCCTAGCCCGAACCCTAACCCTAACCCTTCCCCGAAGCCTGACACTCAACCTTCCCCTTATACTAAGCCGTACACTAAAAATAACCCGCGCACTCACACGTACTCTCCCAATAAAGCGTTGCCGTGCCCTCACCTGGACCCTAAACCGTCCCCGTCCCCTAACCCTAACCCTAGCCCGAACCCTAACCCTAACACTTCCCCGAAGCCTGACCCTCACCCGTCCCCTAATCCTCAGCCGTACGCTAACACTAACCCACGCCCTCACACATACGCTCACCCTTAAGCATTGCCATACCCAAACCTGGACCCTAAACCGTCCCCGTCCCCTAACCCTAACCCTAGCCCGATCCCTAACCCTAAACCTTCCCCGAAGCCTGACCCTCACCCGTCCCCTAATCCTAACCTGTACGCTAACACTAACCCGCGCCCTCACACGTACGCTCCCCCTAAAGCGCTGCCGTACCCTCACCTGGACCCTAAACCATCCCCGTCCCCTAACTCTAACCCTAGACCGAACCCTAACCCTAACCCTTCCCCGAAGCCTGACCCTCACCCGTCCCCTATTCCTCAGCCGTACGCTAACACTAACACGCGCCCTCACACATACGCTCACCCTTAAGCATTGCCATAACCTCACCTGGACCCTAAACCGTCCCCGTCCCCTAACCCTAACCCTAGCCCGATCCCTAACCCTAAACCTTCCCCAAAGCCTGACCCTCACCCGTCCCCTAATCCTAACCCGTACGCTAACACTAACCCGCGCCCTACACGTACGCTCCCCCTAAAGCGTTGCCGTACCCTCACCTGGACCCTAAACCGACCCCATCCCCTAACCCTAACCCTAGCCTGAACCCTAACCCTAAACCTTCTCCGAAGCCTGATCCTCACGCTTCCCCTAATCCTAAGCCGTACGCTAACAATAACCCGCGCCCTCACACGTACGCTCCCCCTAAAGCATTGCCGTACCATCATCAGGACCCTAAACCGTCCCCGTCCCCTAACCCTAACCCTAGCCCTAACCCTAACCCTAACCCTTCCCCGAAGCCTGACCCTCACCCGTCCCCTAATCCTAAACCATACGCTAACACTAACCCGCGCCCTCACACGTACGCTCCCCTAAACCGTTGCCGTACCCTCACCAGGACCCTAAACCGTCCCCGTCCCCTAACACTAACCCTAGCCCTAACCCTAACCCTAACCCTTCCCCGAAGCCTGACCCTCACCCGTCCCCTAATCCTAAACCATACGCTAACACTAACCCGCGCACTCACACGTACGCTCCCCTAAACCGTTGCCGTAATCTCACCTGGACCCTAAACCGTCCCCGTCCCCTAACCCTAACCCTAGCCCGAACCCTAACCCTAACCCTTCCCCGAAGCCTGACCCTAACTCTTCCCCTAATCCTAAGCCGTACGCTAACACTAACCCGCGCCCTCAGACGTACGCTCACCCTTAAGCATTGCCATACACTCACCTGGACACTAAGCCCTGTCCGTGCCCTAACCCTAGCCCGAACCCTAACCCTAACACTTCCCCGAAGCCTGACCCTCACCCGTCCCCTAATCCTAACCCGTACGCTAACACTAACCCACGCCCTCACTCGCACGCTCCCCCTAAAGCGTTGCCGTACCCTCACCTGGACCCTAAACCGTCCCCGTCCCCTAACCCTAACCCTAGCCCGAACCCTAACCCTAACCCTTCCCCGAAGCCTGACCCTCAGCCGTCCCTTGATCCTAACCCGTACGCTAACACTAACCCGCGCCCTCACACGTATGCTCACCCTTAAGCATTGCCATACTCTCACCTGGACCCTAAACCGTCCCCGTCCCCTAACCCTAACCCTAGCCCGAACCCTAAACCTAAACTTCCCCGAAGCCTGACCCTCACCCGTCCACTAAACCTAACCCGTACGCTAACACTAAACCGCGCCCTCACACGTAGGGTCCCCCCAAATCATTGCCGTACCCTCACCAGGACCCTAAACCGTCCCCGTCCCCTAACCCTAACCCTAGCCCGAACCCTAACCCTAACCCTTCACCGAAACCTGACCCTCACGCGTCCCCTAATCCTAACACGTACGCTAACACTAACACGCGCCCTCACACGTACGCTCCCCCTAAAGCGTTGCCGTAATCTCACCTGGACCCTAAACCGTCCCCGTCCCCTAACCCTAACCCTAGCCCGAACCCTAACCCTAACAATTCCCCGAAGCCTGACCCTAAGTCATCCCCTAATCCTAAGCCGTACGCTAACACTAACCCGCGCCCCCAGACGTACGCTCAACCTTAAGCATTGCCTTACCCTCACCTGGACCCTAAGCCGTGTCCGTGCCCTAACCCTAGCCCGAACCCTAACCCTAACCCTTCCCCGAAGCCTGACAATCAACCTTCCCCTTATACTAAGCCGTACACTAAAAATAACCCGCGCACTCACACGTACGCTCCCCCTAAAGCGTTGCCGTACCCCCACCTGGACCCTAAACCGTCCCAGTCCCCTAACCCTAACCCTAGCCCGAACCCTAACCCTAACATTTCCCAGAAGCCTGACCCTCACCCCTCCACTGATCCTAACCCGTACGCTAACACTAACCCACGCCTTCACACGTACGCTCCCCGTAAAGCGTTGCCGTACCCTCACATGGACCCTAAACCATCCCCGTCCCCTAACCCTAACCCTAGCACGAACCCTAACCCTAACCCTTCCCCGAAGCCTGACCCTCACCCGTCCCCTAATCCTCAGCCGTACGCTAACACTAACCCGCGCCCTCACACATACGCTCACCCTTAAGCATTGCCATACCCTCACCTGGACCCTAAACCGTCCCCGTCCCCTAACCCTAACCCTAGCCCGATCCCTAACCCTAAAACTTCCCCGAAGCCTGACACTCACCCGTCCCCTAATCCTAACACGTACGCTAACACTAACCCGCGCCCTAACACGTACGCTCCCCCTAAAGCGTTGCCGTACCCTCACCTGGACCCTAAACCGTCCCCGTCCCCTAACCCTAACCCTAGCCTGAACCCTAACCCTAAACCTTCTCCGAAGCGTGATCCTCACCCATCCCCTAATCCTAACCCGTACGCTAACACTAACCCGCGCCCTCACACGTATGCTCCCCCTAAAGCGTTGCCGTAATCTCAACTGGAACCTAAACCGTCCCCGTCCCCTAACCCTAACCCTAGCTCGAACCCTAACCCTAACAATTCCCCGAAGCCTGACCCTAACTCTTCCCCTAATCCTAAGCCGTACGCTAACACTAACCCGCGCCCCCAGACGTACGCTCATCCTTAAGCATTGCCTTACCCTCACCTGGACCCTAAGCCGTGTCCGTGTCCTAACCCTAGCCCGAACCCTAACCCTAAACCTTCCCCGAAGGCTGACCCTCACCCGTCCCCTAATCCTAACCCGTACGCTAACACTAACCCGCGCCCTCACACGTACGCTCCCCCTAAAGCATTGCCGTACCCGCACCTGGACCCTAAACCGTCCCCGTCCCCTAACCCTAACTCTAGCCTGAACCCTAACCCTAAACCTTCTCCGAAGCCTGATACTCACCCTTCACCTAATCCTAAGCCGTACGCTAACAATAACCCGCGCCCTCAAACGTACGCTCCCCCTAAAGCGTTGCCGTACCCTCACCTGGACCCGAAACCGTCCCCATCACCTAACCCTAACCCTAGCCCGAACCCTAACCCTAACACTTCCCCGAAGCCTGACCCTCACCCGTCACCTAATTCTAAGCCGTACGCTAACACTAACCCACGCCCTCACACGTACGCTCCCCCTAAAGCGTTGCCGTACCCTCACCTGGACCCTAAACCGTCCCCGTCCCCTAACCCTAACCCTAACCCTAGCCCGAACCCTAACCGTAACGCTTCCCTGAAGCTTGACACTCACCCGTCCCCTAATCCTAACGCGTACGCTAATACTAAACCTCGCCCTCACACGTACGCTCCCCCTAAAGCGTTGCCGTACCCTCACCTGGACCCTAAACCATCCCCGTCCACTAACCCTAACCCTAGCCCGAACCCTAACCCTAAACCTTCCCCGAAGCCTGACACTCACCCGTCCCCTTATCCTAACCCGTACGCTAACACTATCCAGCGCCCTCACACGTACGCACCCCCTAAAGCGTTGCCGTATTCTCACATGGACCCTAAACCGTCCCCGTCCCCTAACCCTAATCCTAGCCCGAACCCTAACACTAACCCTTCCCCGAAACCTGACCCTCACCCGTCCCCTAATCCTAATCCTTACGCTAACACTAACCCGCGCCCTCACACGTACGCTCACCCTTAAGCATTGCCATACACTCACCTGGACCCTAAACCGTCCCCGTCCCCTAACCCTAACCCTAGACCGAACCCTAACGCTAACCCTTCCTCCGTAGCGTGACCCTCACCCGTCCCCTAATCCTAACGCGTACGCTAATACTAACCCGCGCCCTCACACGTACGCTCCCCCTAAAGCGTTGCCGTACCCCCACCTGGACCCTAAACCGTCCCAGTCCCCTAACCCTAACCCTAGCCCGAACCCTAACCCTAACATTTCCCAGAAGCCTGACCTTCACCCCTCCACTGATCCTACCCCGTACGCTAACACTAACCCACGCCTTCACACGTACGCTCCCCCTAAAGCGTTGCCGTACCCTCACCTTGACCCTAAACCGTCCCCGTCCCCTAACCCTAACCCTAGCCCGAACCCTAACCCTAACCCTTCCCCGAAGCCTGACACTCAACCTTCCCCTTATCCTAAGCCGTACACTAAAAATAACAAGCGCACTCACACGTACGCTCCCTGTAAAGCGTTGCCGAACCCTCACCTGGACCCTAAACTGACCCCGTCCCCTAACCCTAACCCTAGCCCGAACCCTAACCCTAACTCTTCCCCGAAGCCTGACCCTCACCCTTCCCCTGATCCTAACCCGTACGCTAACACTAACCCGCGCCCTCACACGTACGCTCCCCCTAAAGCGTTGCCGTGCCCTCACCTGGAACCTAAACCGTCCCCGTCCCCTAACCCTAACCCTAGCCCTAACCATAACTCTAACCATTCCCCGAAGCCTGACCCTCACCCGTCCCCTAATCCTAACCCGTACGCTAACACTAACCATCGCCCTCACATGTACGCTCCCCCTAAAGCGTTGCCGTACCCTCACCTGGACCCTAAACCGTCCCCGTCCCCTAACCCTAACCCTAGCCCGAACCCTAACCCTAACCCTTCCCCGAAGCCTGACCCTCACCCGTCCCCTAATCCTAACCCGTACGCTAACACTAACCCGCGCCCTCACACGTACGCTCCCCCTAAAGCATTGCCGTACCCTCACCTGGACCCTAAACCGTCCCCGTCCCCTAACCCTAACCCTAGCCTGAACCCTAACCCTAAACCTTCTCCGAAGCCTGATACTCACCCTTCACCTAATCCTAAGCCGTACGCTAACAATAACCCGCGCCCTCAAACGTACGCTCCCCCTAAAGCGTTGCCGTACCCTCACCTGGACCCTAAACCGTCCCCGTCCCCTAACCCTAACCCTAGCCCGAACCCTAACCCTAACCCTTCCCCGAAACCTGACACTCACGCGTCCCCTAATCCTAACCCGTACGCTAACACTAACACGCGCCCTCACACGTACGCTCCCCCTAAAGCATTGCCGTAATCTCACCTGGAACCTAAAGCGTCCCCGTCCCCTAGCCCTAACCCTAGCCCGAACCCTAACCCTAATTATTCCCCGAAGCCTGACCCTAACTCTTCCCATAATCCTAAGCCGTACGCTAACACTAACCAGCGCCCCCAGACGTACGCTCAACCTTAAGCATTGCCTTACCCTCACCTGGACCCTAAGCCGTGTCCGTGCCCTAACCCTAGCCCGAACCCTAACCCTAACCCTTCCCCGAAGCCTGACACTGAACCTTCCCCTTATACTAAGCCGTACACTAAAAATAACCCGCGCACTCACACGTACTCTCCCAATAAAGCGTTGCCGTGCCCTCACCTGGACCCTAAACCGTCCCCGTCCCCTAACCCTAACCCTAGCCCGAACCCTAACCCTAACCCTTCCCCGAAGCCTGACCCTCACCCGTCCCCTAATCCTAATCCTTACGCTAACACTAAACCGCGCCCTCAAACAAACGCTCACCCTTAAGCATTGCCATACCCTCACCTGGACCCTAAACCGTACCCGTACCCTAACAATAACCCTAGCCCGAACCCTAAACCTAACCCTTCCCCGAAGCCTGACACTCACCCGTCCCCTAATCCTAACCCGTACGCTAACACTAACACGCGCCCTCACACGTACGCTCCCCCTAAAGCGTTGCCATACCCTCACCTGGACCCTAAACCGTCCCCGTCCCCTAACCCTAACCCTAGCCCTAACCCTAACCCTAAGCATTCCCCGAAGCCTGACCCTCACCCGTCCCCTAATCCTAACACGTACGCTAACACTAACCAGCGCCCTCACACGTACGTTCCCCCTAAAGCGTTGCCGTACCCTCACCTGGAACCTAAACCGTCCCCGTCCCCTACCCCTAACCCTAGCCCGAACTCTAACCCTAAAACTTCCCCGAAGCCTGACCCTCACCCTTCCCCTAATCCTAAGCCATACGCTAACAATAACCCGCGCCCTCAAACGTACGCTCCCCCTAAAGCGTTGCCGTACCCTCACCTGGACCCTAAACCGTCCCCGTCCCCTAACCCTAACCCTAGCCCGAACCCTAACCCTAACCCTTCCCCGACCTGACACTCAACCTTCCCCTTATCCTAAGCCGTACACTAAAAAAAACCCGCGCACTCACACGTACGCTCCCCCTAAAGTGTTACCGTACCCTCACCTGGACCCTAAACCGTCCCCGTACCCTAACCCTAACCCTAGCCCGAACCCTAACCCTAAACCTTCCCCGAAGCCTGACCCTAACCCGTCCCCTGATCCTAACCCGTACGCTGACACTAACCAGCGCCCTCACACGTACGCTCACCCTAAAGCGTTTCCGTACTCTCACATGGAGCCTAAACCTTCCCCGTCCCCTAACTCTAATCCTAGCCCGAACCCTAACCCTAACCCTTCCCCGAAGCCTGACCCTCACCCGTCACCTAATTCTAAGCCGTACAGTAACACTAACCCGCGCCCTCACAAGTATGCTCCCCCTAAATCGTTGCCGTACCCTCACCTGGACCCTAAACCGTCCCCGTCCCCTAACCCTAACCCTAACCCTAGCCCGAACCCTAACCGTAACGCTTCCCTGAAGCTTGACACTCACCAGTCCCCTAATCCTAACGCGTACGCTAATACTAACCCTCGCCGTCACACGTACGCTCCCCCTAAAGCGTTGCCGTACCCTCACCTGGACCCTAAACCGTCCCCATCCCCTAACCCTAACCCTAGCCCGAACCCTAACCCTAACCCTTCCCCGAAGCCTGACCCTCACCCGTCCCCTAATCCTAACACGTACGCTAACACTAAACCACGCCCTCACACGTACGCTCCCCCTAAAGCGTTGCCGTACCCTCACCTGGACCCTAAACCGTCCCCGTCCCCTAACCCTAACATTAGCCTGAACCCTAACCCTAAACCTTCTCCGAAGCCTGATCCTCACACTTCCACTAATCCTAAGCCGTACCCTAATAATAACCCGCGCCCTCACACGTACGCTTCCCCTAAAGCATTGCCGTACCCTCACCTGGACCCTAAACCGTCCCCGTCCCCTAACCCTAACCCTAGCCCGAACCCTAACCCTAACCCTTCCCCGAAGCCTGACACTCAACCTTCCCCTTATCCTAAGCCGTACACTAAAAATAACCCACGCACTCACACGTACGCTCCCCCTAAAGCGTTGCCGTACCCTCACCTGGACCCTAAACCGTCCCCGTCCCCTAACCCTAACCCTAGCCCGAACCCTAACCCTAAAACCTCCCCGAAGCCTGACCCTCACCCTTCCCCTAATCCTAAGCCGTACGCTAACAATAACCTGCGCCCTCAAATGTACGTTCCCCCTAAAGCGTTGCCGTACCCTCACCTGGACCCTAAACCGTCCCTGTCCCCTAACCCTAACCCTAGCCCGAACCCTAACCCTAACCCTTCCCCGAAGCCTGACCCTCACCCTTCCCCTGATCCTAACCCGTACGCTAACACTAACGCTCGCCCTCACACGTACGCTCCCCCTAAAGCATTGCCGTACACTCACCTGGACCCTAAACCGTCCCCGTCCCCTAACCCTAACCCTAGCCTGAACCCTAACCCTAAACCTTCTCCGAAGCCTGATACTCACCCTTCACCTAATCCTAAGCCGTACGCTCACAATAACCCGCGCCCTCAAACGTACGCTCCCCCTAAAGCGTTGCCGTGCCCTCACCTGGACCCTAAACCGTCCCCGTCCCCTAACCCTAACCCTAGCCCGAACCCTAACCGTAACGCTTCCCTGAAGCTTGACACTCACCCGTCCCCTAATCCTAACGCGTACGCTAATACTAACCCTCCCCCTCACACGTACGCTCCCCTTAAAGCGTTGCCGTACCCTCACCTAGACCCTAAACCGTCCCCGTCCCCTAACCCTAACCCTAGCCCGAACCCTAACCCTAAACCTTCCCCGAAGCCTGACCCTCACCCGTCCCCTAATCCTAACCCGTACGCTAACACTAACCCGCGCCCAACACGTACGCTCCCCCTAAAGCGTTGCCGTACCCTCACCTGGACCCTATACCGTCCCCGTCCCCTAACCCTAACATTAGCCTGAACCCTAACCCTAAACCTTCTCCGAAGCCTGATCCTCACCCTTCCACTAATCCTAAGCCGTACGCTAACAATAAACCGCGCCCTCACACGTACGCTCTCCCTGAAGCGTTGCCGTACCCTCACCTGGACCCTAAACCGTTCCCGTCCCCTAACCCTAACTCTAGCCCGAACCCTAACCCTAACCCTTCCCCGAAGCCTGACCGTCACCCGTCCCCTGATCCTAACCCGTACGCTAACACTATCCAGCGCCCTCACACGTACGCACCCCCTAAAGCGTTGCCGTACTCTCACATGGACCCTAAACCATCCCCGTCCCCTAACCCTAATCCTAGCCCGAACCCTAAACCTAACCCTTCCCCGAAACCTACCCACACCCGTCCCCTAATCCTAATCCTTACGCTAACACTAACCCGCGCCCTCACACGTACGCTCACCCTTAAGCATTGCCATACACTCACCTGGACCCTAAACCGTCCCCGTCCCCTAACCCTAACCCTAGACCGAACCCTAACGCTAACCCTTCCTCCGTAGCGTGACCCTCACCCGTCCCCTAATCCTAACGCGTACGCTAATACTAACCCGTGCCCTCACACGTACGCTCCCCCTAAAGCGTTGCCGTACCCCCACCTGGACCCTAAACCGTCCCCGTCCCCTAACCCTAACCCTAGCCCGAACCCTAACCATAACACTTCCCAGAAGCCTGACCCTCACCCGTCCACTGATCCTAACCCGTACGCTAACACTAACCCACGCCTTCACACGTACGCTCCCCCTAAAGCGTTGCCGTACCCTCACATGGACCCTAAACCATCCCCGTCCCCTAACCCTAACCCTAGCCCGAACCCTAACCCTAACCCTTCCCCGAAGCCTGACCCTCACCCGTCCCCTAATCCTCAGCCGTACGCTAACACTAACCCGCGCCCTCACACATACGCTCACCCTTAAGCATTGCCATACCCTCACCTGGACCCTAAACAGTCCCCGTCCCCTAACCCTAACCCTAGCCCGATCCCTAACCCTAAACCTTCCCCGAAGCCTGACCCTCACCCGTCCCCTAATCCTAACCCGTACGCTAACACTAACCCGCGCCCTAACACGTACGCTCCCCCTAAAGCGTTGCCGTACTCTCACCTGGACCCTAAACCGTCCCCGTCCCCTAACCCTAACCCTAGCCTGAACCCTAACCCTAAACCTTCTCCGAAGCATGATCCTCACCCTTCCCCTAATCCTAAGCCGTACGCTAACAATAACCCCCGCCCTCAAACTTACGCTCCCCCTAAAGCGTTGCCGTACCCTCACCTGGACCCTAAACCGTCCCCGTCCCCTAACCCTAACCCTAGCCCGAACCCTAACCCTAACCCTTCCCCGAAGCCTGACACTCAATCTTCCCCTTATCCTAAGCCGTACACTAAAAATAACCCGCGCACTCACACGTACGCTCCCCCTAAAGCGTTGCCGTACCCTCACCTGGACCCTAAACCGTCCCCGTCCCCTAACCCTAACCCTAGCCCGAACCCTAACCCTAACCCTTCCCCGAAGCCTGACCCTCAGCCGTCCCCTGATCCTAACCCGTACACTAACACTAACCCGCGCCCTCACACGTACGCTCACCCTTAAGCATTGCCATACTCTCACCTGGACCCTAAAACGTCCCTGTCCCCTAACCCTAACCCTAGCCCGAACCCTAAACCTAACCCTTCCCCGAAGCCTGACCTTCACCCGTCCCCTACTCCTAAGCCGTACGCTAACACTAACCCGCGCCCTCACAAGTACGCTCCCCCTAAAGCGTTGCCATACCCTCAACTGGACCCTAAAACGTCCCCGTCCCCGGCACCTAACCCTAGCCCGAAACCTAACCCTAAACCTTCCCCGAAGCCTGAACCTGACCCGTCCCCTAATCCTAAGCTGTACGCTAACACTAACCCGCGCCCTCAGCCATACGCTCACCCTTAAGCATTGCCATACCCTCACCTGGTCCCTAAACCGTGTCCGTCCCCTAAAGCTAACCCTAGCCCGAACCCTAACCCTAACCCTTCCCCGAAGCCTGACACTCAACCTTCCCCTTATACTAAGCCGTACACTAAAAATAACCTGCGCACTCACACGTACGCTCCCCCTAAAGCGTTGCCGTACCCTCACCTGGACCCTAAACCGTCCCCGTCCCCTAACCCTAACCCTAGCCCGAACCCTAACCCTAACCCTTCCCCGAAGTCTGACCCTCACCCGTCCCCTGATCCTAAGCCATACGCTAACAGTAACCCGCGCCCTCAGACGTACGCTCCCCCTAAAGCGTTGCCGTACCCTCAACTGGACCATAAAACGTCCGCGTCCCCTAACCCTAACCATAGCCCGAACCCTAACCCTAACACTTCCCTGAAACCTGACCCTCACCCGTCACTGAATCCTAAGCCGTACGCTAACACTAACCCGCGCCCTCACACGTACGCTCCCCCTAAAGCGTTGCCGTACCCTCAACTGGACCCTAAAACGTCCCCGTCCCCTAACCCTAACCCTAGACCGAACCCTAACCCTAACCCTTCCCTGAAGCCTTACCCTCACCCAACACCTAATCCTAACCCGTACGTTAACACTAACCCGTGCCCTCACACGTACGCTCACCCTAAACCGTTGTCATACTCTCACCTGGACCCTAAACCGTCCCTGTCCCCTAACCCTAACCGTAGCCAGAAAGCTAACCCTAACCCTTCCCCGAACCCTTACCCTCACCTGTCCCCTAATCCTAACCCGTACGCTAACACTAACACGTGCCCTCACACGTACGCTCACACTAAACAGTTGTTGTACTCTCACCTGGAGCCTAAACCGTCTCCGTCCCCTAACACTAACCCTAGCCCGAACCCGAACCCTAAACCTTCCCCGAAGCCTTACCCTCACCCGTCCCCTAATACTAACCAGTACGCTAACACTAACCCGTGCCCTCACACGTACGCTCACCCTTAACCGTTGTCGTACCTTCACCTAGACCTTAAACCGTCCCCGTCCCCTAACCCTAACCCTAGCCCGAACCCTAACCCTAACACTTCCCCGAAGCCTTACCCTCACCCGTGCCCTAATCCTTGCCCGTACGCTAACACTAACCCGTGCCCTCACACATACGCTCACCCTAAACCGTTGTCGTACCCTCACCTGGACCGTAAACCGTCTCCGTCCCCTAACCCTAACCCTAGCCCGAACCCTAACCCTAACCCTAACCCTTCCCCGAAGCCTTACCCTCACACGTCCCCTAATCCTAACCCGTACGCTAACACTAACCCGTGCCCTCACACGAACGCACACCCTAAACCGTTGTCGTACCCTCACCTGGACTCTAAAACGTCCCCGTCCCCTAACCCTAATCCTAGCCCGAACCCTAACCCTAACTCTTCCCCGAAGCCTTACCCTCACCCGTCCCCTAATACTAACCCTTACGCTAACACTAACCCATGCCATCACACGTACGCTCACCATAAACCGTTGTCATACCCTCACCTAACCCTAATCCGTCCCCGTCCCCTAACACTAACCCTAGCCCGAACCCTAACCCTAACCTTTCCCGGAAGCCTTACCCTCGCCCGTCTCCTAATCCTAACCCGTACACTAACACTTACCCGTGCCCTCACACGTATGCTCACCCTAAATCGTTGTCGTACCCTCACCTGGACCCTAAACCGTCGCCGTCCCCTAACCCTAACCCTAGACCGAACCCTAACCCTAACCCTTCCCCGAAGCCTTACCCTCAACCGTCCCCTAATCCTAACCCATACGCTAACACTAACTCGTGCCCTCACACGTACGCTCACACTTAACCGTTGTCGTACCCTCACCTGTACCCTAAACCGTCCCCGTCCCCTAACCCTAACCCTAGCCCGAAACCTAACCCTAACACTTCCCCGAAGCCTTACTCTCATCCGTGCCCTAATCCTAACCCGTACGCTGACACTAACCCCTGCCCTCACACGTACGCTCACCCTAAAACATTGTCATACACTCACCTGGACCCTAAAGCGTCCCCATCCCCTAACCCTAACCCTAGCCCGAACCCTAACCCTAACCCTTCGCCGAAGCCTTATACTCAGCCATCCCCTAATCCTAAACCGTACGCTAACACTAATCTGTGCCCTCACATGTACGCTCACCCTAAACCATTGTCGTACCCTCACCTAGACCCTAAACCGTCCCCGTCCCCTAACCCTAACCCTAGCCCGAACCCTAACCCTAACCCTTCCCCGAAGCCTGACCCTCATCCGTCCCCTGATCCTCACCCGTACGCTAACACTAACCCGCGCCCTCAAACGTACGCTCCCCCTAAAGCGTTGCCGAACACTCACCTGGACCCTAAACCGTCCCCGTCCCCTAACCTTAACCCTAGCCCGAACCCTAACCCTAACCCTTCCCCGAAGCCTTACCCTCACCCGTCCCCTAATCCTAACCCGTACGGTAACACTAACTCGTGCCCTCACACGTACGCTCACCGTAAACCGTTGTCGTACCCTCACCTGGACCCTAAACCGTCCCCGTCCCTTAGTTCTAACCCTACCCCGAACCCTAAGCCTAACCCTTCCCCGAAGCCTTAACCTCACCCGTCCCCTAATCCTAACCCGTACGCTAACACTAACCCGTGCCCTCACACGTACGCTCACCCTAAACCTTTGTCGTACCCTCACCTGGACCCTAAACCATCCCTGTCCCCTAATCCTAAACCTAGCCCGAACCCTAACCCTAACCCTTCCCCGAAGCCTTACCCTCAACCGTCCCCTAATCCTAAACCGTACGCTGACACTAATCTGTGCCCTCACATGTACGCTCACCCTAAACCGTTGTCGTACCCTCACCTGGACCCTAAACCGTCCCCGTCCCCTAACCCTAACCCTAGCCCGAACCCTAACCCTAACCCTTCCCCAAAGCCTTACCCTCACCCTTCCTCTAATACTAACCAGTACGCTAACACTAACCCGTGCCCTCACACGTACGCTCACCCTTAACCGTTGTCGTACCTTCACCTGGACCCTAAACCGTCCCCATCCCCTAACCCTAACCCTAGCCCGAACCCTAACCCTAACCCTTCCCCGAAGCCTTACCCTCACCCGTGCCCTAATCCTTGCCCGTACGCTAACACTAACCCGTGCCCTCACACATACGCTCACCCTAAACCGTTGTCGTACCCTCACCTGGACCGTAAACCGTCCCCGTCCCCTAACCCTAACCCTAGCCCTAACCCTAACCCTAACCCTTCCCCGAAGCCTTACCCTCACACGTCCCCTAATCCTAACCCGTACGCTAACACTAACCCGTGCCCTCACACGAACGCTGACCCTAAACCGTTGTCGTACCCTCACCTGGACTCTAAAACGTCCCCGTCCCCTAACCCTAACCCTAGCCCGAACCCTAACCCTAACTCTTCCCCGAAGACTTACCCTCACCCGTCCCCTACTACTAACCCTTACGCTAACACTAACCCATGCCCTCACACGTACGCTCACCATAAACCGTTGTCATACCCTCACCTGGACCCTAATCCGTCCCCGTCCCCTAACACTAACCCTAGCCCGAACCCTAACCCTAAACTTTCCCGGAAGCCTTACCCTCGCCCGTCTCCTAATCCTAACCCGTACGCTAACACTTACCCGTGCCCTCACACGTACGCTCACCCTAAATCGTTGTCGTACCCTTACCTGGACCCTAAACCGTCCCCGTCCCCTAACCCAAACCCTAGCCCGAAACCTAACCCTAACCCTTCCCCGAAGCCTTACTCTCACCTGTGCCCTAATCCTAACCCGTACGCTGACACTAACCCGTGCCCTCACACGTACGCTCACCCTAAACCGTTGTCATACACTCACCTGGACCCTAAAGCGTCCCCATCCCCTAACCCTAACCCTAGCCCGAACCCTAACCCTAACCCTTGGCCGAAACCTTATACTTAGCCGTCCCATAATCCTAACCCATACGCTAACACTAACCCGTGCCATCACACGTACGTTCACCCTAAACCGTTGTCGTACCCTCACCTGGACCCTAAACCGTCCCCGTCCTCTAACCCTAACCCTAGCCCGAACCCTAACCCTAACCCTTCCCCGAAGCCTGACCCTCACCCTTCCCGTAATCCTGACCCGTACGCTAACACTAACCCGCGCCCTCACACGTACGATCCCACTAAAGCGTTGCCGTACCCTCACCTGGACCCTAAACCGTCCCCGTCCCCTAACCCTAACCCTAGCCCGAACTCTAACCCTAACACTTCCCCGAAGCCTGACCCTCACCCGTCCTCTAATCCTAAGCCGTACGCTAACACTAACACACGCCCTCACAAGAACGCTCCACCTAAAGCATTGCCGTACCCTCACCTGGACCCTAAACCGTCCCCGTCCCCTAACCCTAACCCTAACCCGAACCCTAATCCTAACCCTTCCCCGAAGCCTAAACCTGACCCGTCCCCTAATCCTAAGCCGTACGCTAACACTAACCCGCGCCCTCAGACGTACGTTCACCCTTAAGCATTGCCATACCCTCACCTGGACCCTAAACCGTGTCCGTCCCCTAACCCTAGCCCAAACCCTAACCCTAAACCTTCCCCGAAGCCTGACCCTCACACATCCCCTAATCCTAACGCGTAGGCTAATACTAACCCGCGCCCTCACACGTACGCTCCCCCTAAAGCGTTGCTCTACCCTCACCTGGACCCTAAACCGTCGGCGTCCCCTAACCCTAACCCTAGCAGGAACCCTAACCCTAACACTTCCCCGAAGCCTGACCCTCACCCGTCCCCTGATCCTAACCCGTACGCTAACACTAACCCGCGCCCTCACACGTACGCTCCCCCTAAAGCGTTGCCGTACCCTCACATGGACCCTAAACCATCCCCGTCCCCTAACCCTAACCCTAGCCCGATCCCTAACCCTAAACCTTCCCCGAAGCCTGACCCTCACCCGTCCCCTAATCCTAACCCGTACGCTAACACTAACCCGCTCCCTCACATGTACGCTCCGACTAAAGCGTTGCCGTACCCTCACCTGGACCCTAAACCGTCCCCGTCCCCTAACCCTAACCCCAGCCTGAACCCTAAACCTAAACCTTCTCCGAAGCCTGATCCTCACCCTTCCCCTAATCCTAAGCCGTACGCTAACAATAACCCGTGCCCTCAAACGTACGCTCCCCCTAAAGCGTTGCCGTACCCTCACCTGGACCCTAAACCGTCCCCGTCCCCTAACCCTAACCCTAGCCCGAACCCTAAACCTAACCCTTCCCCGAAGCCTGACACTCAACCTTCCCCTTATCCTAAGCCGTACACTAAAAATAACCCACGCACTCACACGTACGCTCCCCCTAAAGTGTTGCCGTACCCTCACCTGGACCCTAAACCGTCCCCGTCCCCTAACCCTAACCCTAGCCCGAACCCTAACCCTAACCCTTCCCCGAAGCCTGACCCTCACACGTCCCCTGATCCTAACCCGTAATCTAACACTAACCCGCGCCCTCACACGTACGCTCCCCCTAAAGCGTTGCCGTACCCTCAAATGGACCCTAAACCATCCCCGTCCCCTAACCCTAACCCTAGCCCGAACCCTAACCCTAACCCTTCCCCGAAGCCTGACCCTCACCCGTCCCCTAATCCTAATCCTTACACTAACACTAAACCGCGCCCTCAAACAAACGCTCACCCTTAAGCATTGCCATACCCTCACCTGGACCCTAAACCGTCCCCGTAACCTAACACTAACCCTAGCCCGAAGCCTAAACCTAACCCTTCCCCGAAGCCTGACACTCACCCGTCCCCTAATCCTAACCCGTACGCTAACACTAACACGCACCCTCACACGTACGCTCCCGCTAAAGCGTTGCCATACCTCACCTGGACCCTAAACAGTCCCCGTCCCCTAACCCTAACCCTAGCCCAAACCCTAACCCTAAGCATTCCCCGAAGCCTGACCCTCACCCGTCCCCTAATCCTAAGCCATATGCTAACACTAACACGCGCCCTCACACGTACGCTCACCCTTAAGCATTGCCATAACCTCACCTGGACACTAAACCGTCCCCGTCCCCTAACCCTAAACCTAGCCCGAACCCTAACCCTAACACTTCCCCGAAGCCTGACCATCACCCTTTCCCTAATCCTAAGCCGTACGCTAACAATAACCCGCGCCCTAACATGTACGCTCCCCCTAAAGCATTGCCGTACACTCACCTGGACCCTAAACCGTCCCCGTCCCCTAACCCTAACCCTAGCCCGAACCCTAACCCTAACCCTTCCCTGAAGCCTGACACTCACCCGTCCCCTAATCCTAAGCCGTACGCTAACACTTACCCGCGCCCTCAGACGTACGCTCCCCCTAAAGCTTTGCCGTACCCTCACCTGGACCCTAAACCGTCCCCGTCCCCTAACCCTAACCCTAGCCCTAACCCTAACCCTAACCCTTCCCCGAAGCCTGACCCTCACCCGTCCCCTAATCCTAACCCGTACGCTAACATTAACCCGCGCCCTCACACGTACGCTTCCCCTGAAGCGTTGCCGTACCCTCACCTGGACGCTAAACCGTCGCCTTCCCCTAACCCTAGCCCGAACCCTAACCCTAACCCTTCCCCGAAGCCTGACCCTCACCCGTCCCTTAATTCTAACCCGTACGCTAACACTAACATGCGCCCTCACACGTACGCTCCCCCTAAAGCGTTGCCGTACCCTCACCTGGACCCTAAACCGTCCCCGTCCCCTAACCCTAACCCTAGCCCGAACCCTAACCCTAACCCTTTCTCCGTAGCCTGACCCTCACACATCCCCTAATCCTAATGCGTAGGCTAATACTAACCCGCGCCCTCACACGTACGCTCCCCCTAAAGCGTTGCTGTACCCTCACCTGGACCCTAAACCGTCACCGCCCCCTAACCCTAACCCTAGCACGAACCCTAACCCTAAGCATTCCCCGAAGCCTGACCCTCACCCGTCCCCTAATCCTAACACGTACGCTAACACTAACCAGCGCCCTCACACGTACGTTCCCCCTAAAGCGTTGCCGTACCCTCACCTGGAACCTAAACCGTCCCCGTCCCCTACCCCTAACCCTAGCCCGAACTCTAACCCTAAAACTTCCCCGAAGCCTGACCCTCACCCTTCCCCTAATCCTAAGCCGTACGCTAACTATAACCCGCGCCCTCAAACGTACGCTCCCCCTAAAGCGTTGCCGTACCCTCACCTGGACCCTAAACCGTCCCCGTCCCCTAACCCTAACCCTAGCCCGAACCCTAACCCTAACCCTTCCCCGAAGCCTGACACTCAACCTTCCCCTAATCCTAAGCCATACACTAAAAATAACCCGCGCACTCACACGTACGCTCCCCCTAAAGCGTTGCCGTACCCTCACCTAGACCCTAAACCGTCCCCGTATCCTAACCCTAACCCTAGCCCGAACCCTAACCCTAAACCTTCCCCGAAGCCTGACCCTCACCCGTCCCCTGATCCTAACCCGTACGCTGACACTAACCAGCGCCCTCACACGTACGCTCACCCTAAAGAGTTTCCGTACTCTCACATGGACCCTAAATCTTCCCCGTCCCCTAACTCTAATCCTAGCCCGAACCCTAACCCTAACCCTTCCCCGAAGCCTGACATTCACCCGTCCCCTACTCCTAAGCCGTACGCTAACACTAACCCGCGCCCTCACACGTACGCTCCCCCTAAAGCGTTGCCATACCCTCAACTGGACCCTAAAACGTCCCCGTCCCCGGCCCCTAACCCTAGCCCGAAACCTAACCCTAAACCTTCCCCGAAGCCTGAACCTGACCCGTCCCCTAATCCTAAGCCGTACGCTAACACTAACCCGCGCCCTCAGCCATATGCTCACCCTTAAGCATTGCCATACCCTCACCTGGTCCCTAAACCGTGTCCGTCCCCTAACCCTAACCCTAGCCCGAAACCTAACCCTAACCCTTCCCCGAAGCCTGACACTCAACCTTCCCCTTATACTAAGCCGTACACTAAAAATAACCCGTGCACTCACACGTACGCTCCCCATAAAGCGTTGCCGTAACCTCACCTGGACCCTAAACCGTCCCCGTCCCCTAACCCTAACCCTAGCCCGAACCCTAACCCTAACCCTTCCCCGAAGCCTGACCCTCACCCGTCACCTAATTCTAAGCCGTACACTAACACTAACCCGCGCCCTCACAAGTATGCTCCCCCTAAATCGTTGCCGTACCCTCACCTGGACCCTAAACCGTCCCCGTCCCCTAACCCTAACCCTAGCCCGAACCCTAACCCTAACCCTTCCCCGAAGCCTGACCCTCACCCGTCCCCTAATCCTAACCCGTACGCTAACACTAAACCGCGCCCTCACACGTACGCTCCCCCTAAAGCGTTGCCGTACCCTCACCTGGACCCTAAACCGTCCCCGTCCCCTAACCCTAACATTAGCCTGAACCCTAACCCTAAACCTTCTCCGAAGCCTGATCCTCACACTTGAACTAATCCTAAGCCGTACCCTAACAATAACCCGCGCCCTCACACGTACGCGTCCCCTAAAGCATTGCCGTACCCTCACCTGGACCCTAAACCGTCCCCGTCCCCTAACCCTAACCCTAGCCCGAACCCTAACCCTAACCCTTCCCCGAAGCCTGACACTCAACCTTCCCCTTATCCTAAGCCGTACACTAAAAATAACCCGCGCACTCACACGTACGCTCCCCTAAAGCGTTGCCGTACCCTCACCTGGACCCTAAACCGTCCCCGTCCCCTAACCCTAATCCTAGCCCGAACCCTAACCCTAAAACCTCCCCGAAGCCTGACCCTCACCCGTCCACTGATCCTAACCCGTACGCTAACAATAACCCACGCCTTCATACGTACGCTCCCCCTAAAGCGTTGCCGTACCCTCACATGGACCCTAAACCATCCCCGTCCCCTAACCCTAATCCTAGCCCGAACCCTAACCCTAACCCTTCCCCGAAACCTAACCCACACCCGTCCCCTAATCCTAATCCTTACGCTAACACTAACCCGCGCCCTCACACGTACGCTCACCCTTAAGCATTGCCATACACTCACCTGGACCCTAAACCGTCCCCGTCCCCTAACCCTAACCCTAGACCGAACCCTAACGCTAACCCTTCCTCCGTAGCGTGACCCTCACCCGTCCCCTAATCCTAACGCGTACGCTAATACTAACCCGTGCCCTCACACGTACGCTCCCCCTAAAGCGTTGCCGTACCCCCACCTGGACCCTAAACCGTCCCCGTCCCCTAACTCTAACCCTAGCCCGAACCCTAACCATAACACTTCCCAGAAGCCTGACCCTCACCCGTCCACTGATCCTAACCCGTACGCTAACACTAACCCACGCCTTCACACGTACGCTCCCCCTAAAGCGTTGCCGTACCCTCACATGGACCCTAAACCATCCCCGTCCCCTAACCCTAACCCTAGCCCGAACCCTAACCCTAACCCTTCCCCGAAGCCTGACCCTCACCCATCCCCTAATATTCAGCCGTACGCTAACACTAACCCGCGCCCTCACACATACGCTCACCCTTAAGCATTGCCATACCCTCACCTGGACCCTAAACCGTCCCCGTCCCCTAACCCTACCCTAGCCCGAACCCTAACCCTAACTCTTCCCCGAAGACTTACCCTCACCCGTCCCCTAATACTAACCCTTACGCTAACACTAACCCATGCCCTCACACGTACGCTCACCCCAAACCGTTGTCATACCCTCACCTGGACCCTAATCCGTCCCCGTCCCCTAACACTAACCCTAGCCCGAACCCTAACCCTAAACTTTCCCGGAAGCCTTACCCTCGCCCGTCTCCTAATCCTAACCCGTACGCTGACACTAACCCGTGCCCTCACACGTACGCTCACCCTAAACCGTTGTCATACACTCACCTGGACCCTAAAGCGTCCCCATCCCCTAACCCTAACCCTAGCCCGAACCCTAACCCTAACCCTTGGCCGAAACCTTATACTTAGCCGTCCCCTAATCCTAACCCATACGCTAACACTAACCCGTGCCATCACACGTACGTTCACCCTAAACCGTTGTCGTACCCTCACCTGGACCCTAAACCGTCCCCATCCCCTAACCCTAACCCTAGCCCGAAACCTAACCCTAACCCTTCCTCGAAACCTTACTCTAACCCGTGCCCTAATCCTAACCCGTACGCTGACACTAACCCGTGCCCTCACACGTACGCTCACCCTAAATCGTTGTCGTACCCTCACCTGGACCCTAAACCGTCCCCGTCCCCTAACCCTAACCCTAGCCCGAACCCTAACCTTAACCCTTCCCCGAAGCCTGACCCTCACCCTTCCCGTAATCCTAACCCGTACGCTAACACTAACCCGCGCCCTCACACGTACGCTCCCACTAAAGCGTTGCCGTACCCTCACCTGGACCCTAAACCGTCCCCGTCCCCTAACCCTAACCCTAGCCCGAACTCTAACCCTAACACTTCCCCGAAGCCTGACCCTCACCCGTCCTCTAATCCTAAGCCGTACGCTAACACTAACACACGCCCTCACAAGAACGCTCCACCTAAAGCATTGCCGTACCCTCACCTGGACCCTAAACCGTCCCCGTCCCCTAACCCTAACCCTAGCCCTAACCCTAACGCTAACCCTTCCCCGAAGCCGGACACTCACCCGTCCCCTAATCCTAACACGTACGCTAACACTAACCCGCGCCCTCACACGAACGATCCACCTAAAGCGTTGCCGTACCCTCACCTGGACCCTAAACCGTCCCCGTCCCCTAACCCTAACCCTAACCCGAACCCTAATCCTAACCCTTCCCCGAAGCCTAAACCTGACCCGTCCCCTAATCCTAAGCCGTACGCTAACACTAACCCGCGCCCTCAGACGTACGTTCACCCTTAAGCATTGCCATACCCTCACCTGGACCCTAAACCGTGTCCGTCCCCTAACCCTAGCCCAAACCCTAACCCTAAACCTTCCCCGAAGCCTGACCCTCACACATCCCCTAATCCTAACGCGTAGGCTAATACTAACCCGCGCCCTCACACGTACGCTCCCCCTAAAGCGTTGCTCTACCCTCACCTGGACCCTAAAGCGTCGGCGTCCCCTAACCCTAACCCTAGCACGAACCCTAACCCTAACACTTCCCCGAAGCCTGACCCTCACCCGTCCCCTGATCCTAACCCGTACGCTAACACTAACCCGCGCCCTCACACGTACGCTCCCCCTAAAGCGTTGCCGTACCCTCACATGGACCCTAAACCATCCCCGTACCCTAACCCTAACCCTAGCCCGATCCCTAACCCTAAACCTTCCCCGAAGCCTGACCCTCACCCGTCCCCTAATCCTAACCCGTACGCTAACACTAACCCGCTCCCTCACACGTACGCTCCGACTAAAGCGTTGCCGTACCCTCACCTGGACCCTAAACCGTCCCCGTCCCCTAACCCTAACCCCAGCCTGAACCCTAAACCTAAACCTTCTCCGAAGCCTGATCCTCACCCTTCCCCTAATCCTAAGCCGTACGCTAACAATAATCCGCGCCCTCAAACGTACGCTCCCCCTAAAGCGTTGCCGTACCCTCACCTGGACCCTAAACCGTCCCCGTCCCCTAACCCTAACCCTAGCCCGAACCCTAAACCTAACCCTTCCCCGAAGCCTGACACTCAACCTTCCCCTTATCCTAAGCCGTACACTAAAAATAACCCACGCACTCACACGTACGCTCCCCCTAAAGTGTTGCCGTACCCTCACCTGGAACCTAAACCGTCCCCGTCCCCTAACCCTAACCCTAGCCCGAACCCTAACCCTAACCCTTCCCCGAAGCCTGACCCTCACACGTCCCCTGATCCTAACCCGTAATCTAACACTAACCCGCGCCCTCACACGTACGCTCCCCCTAAAGCGTTGCCGTACCCTCAAATGGACCCTAAACCATCCCCGTCCCCTAACCCTAACCCTAGCCCGAACCCTAACCCTAACCCTTCCCCGAAGCCTGACCCTCACCCGTCCCCTAATCCTAATCCTTACACTAACAGTAAACCGCGCCCTCAAACAAACGCTCACCCTTAAGCATTGCCATACCCTCACCTGGACCCTAAACCGTCCCCGTAACCTAACACTAACCCTAGCCCGAAGCCTAAACCTAACCCTTCCCCGAAGCCTGACACTCACCCGTCCCCTAATCCTAACCCGTACGCTAACACTAACACGCACCCTCACACGTACGCTCCCGCTAAAGCGTTGCCATACCATACCTGGACCCTAAACAGTCCCCGTCCCCTAACCCTAACCCTAGCCCTAACCCTAACCCTAAGCATTCCCCGAAGCCTGACCCTCACCCATCCCCTAATATTCAGCCGTACGCTAACACTAACCCGCGCCCTCACACATACGCTCACCCTTAAGCATTGCCATACCCTCACCTGGACCCTAAACCGTCCCCGTCCCCTAACCCTAACCCTAGCCCGATCCCTAACCCTAAACCTTCCCCGAAGCCTGACCCTCACCCGTCCCCTAATCCTAACCCGTACGCTAACACTAACCCGCGCCCTAACACGTACGCTCCCTCTAAAGCGTTGCCGTACCCTCACCTGGACCCTAAACCGTCCCCGTCCCCTAACCCTAACCCTAGCCTGAACCCTAACCCTAAACCTTCTCCGAAGCATGATCATCACCCTTCCCCTAATCCTAAGCCGTACGCTAACAATAACCCCCGCCCTCAAACGTACGCTCCCCCTAAAGCGTTGCCGTATCCTCACCTGGATCCTAAACCGTCCCCGTCCCCTAACCCTAACCCTAGCCCGAACCCTAACCCTAACCCTTCCCCGAAGCCTGACACTCAATCTTCCCCTTATCCTAAGCCGTACACTAAAAATAACCCACGCACTCACACGTACGCTCCCCCTAAAGCGTTGCCGTACCCTCACCTGGACCCTAAACCGTCCCCGTCCCCTAACCCTAACCCTAGCCCGAACCCTAAACCTAAACCTTCCCCGAAGCCTGACCCTCACCCGTCCACTAAACCTAACCCGTACGCTAACACTAAACCGCGCCCTCACACGTAGGGTCCCCCTAAAGCATTGCCGTACCCTCACCAGGACCCTAAACAGTCCCCGTCCCCTAACCCTAACCCTAGCCCTAGCCCTAACCCTAAACCTTCCCCGAAACCTGACCCTCACCCGTCCCCTAATCCTAACCCGTACGCTAACACTAACCCGCGCCCCCAGACGTACGCTCACCCTTAAGCATTGCCTTACACTCACCTGGACCCTAAGCCGTGTCCGAGCCCTAACCCTAGCCCGAACCCTAACCCTAAACCTTCCCTGAAGCCTGACCCTCACCCGTCCCCTAATCCTAACCCGTACGCTAACACTAACCCACGCCCTCACACTTAGGGTCTCCCTAAAGCGTTGCCGTACCCTCACCTGGACCCTAAACTGTTCCCGTCCCCTAACCCTAACCCTAGCCCGAACCCTAACCCTAACACTTCCCCAAAGCCTGACCTTCACCCGTCCGCTAATCCTAACCCGTACGTAACACTAACCCGCGCCCTCACTCGCACGCTCCCCCTAAAGCGTTGCCGTACCCTCACCTGGACCCTAAAACATCCCCGTCCCCTAACCCTAACCCTAGCCCGAACCCTAACCCTAACCCTTCCCCGAAGCCTGACATTCACCCGTCCCCTACTCCTAAGCCGTACGCTAACACTAACCCGCGCCCTCACACCTACGCTCCCCCTAAAGCGTTGCCATACCCTCAACTGGACCCTAAAACGTCCCCGTCCCCGGCCCCTAACCCTAGCCCGAAACCTAACCCTAAACCTTCCCCGAAGCCTGAACCTGACCCGTCCCCTAATCCTAAGCCGTACGCTAACACTAACCCGCGCCCTCAGCCATATGCTCACCCTTAAGCATTGCCATACCCTCACCTGGTCCCTAAACCGTGTCCGTCCCCTAACCCTAACCCTAGCCCGAAACCTAACCCTAACCCTTCCCCGAAGCCTGACACTCAACCTTCCCCTTATACTAAGCCGTACACTAAAAATAACCCGCGCACTCACACGTACGCTCCCCATAAAGCGTTGCCGTAACCTCACCTGGACCCTAAACCGTCCCCGTCCCCTAACCCTAACCCTAGCCCGAACCCTAACCCTAACCCTTCCCCGAAGCCTGACCCTCACCCGTCCCCTGATCCTAACACGTACGCTAACACTAACCAGCGCCCTCA
Organism: Lagenorhynchus albirostris; assembly: GCF_949774975.1. NCBI lineage: Eukaryota > Metazoa > Chordata > Mammalia > Artiodactyla > Delphinidae > Lagenorhynchus > Lagenorhynchus albirostris. The sequence goes on along the minus strand of NC_083111.1, from coordinate 82,249,030 downwards.
CACTTACGCTCCCCCTAAAGCGTTGCCGTACTCTCACATGGACCCTAAACCATCCCCGTCCCCTAACCCTAATCCTAGACCGAACCCTATACCTAACCCTTCCCCGAAACCTGACACTCACCCGTCCCCTAATCCTAATCCTTACGCTAACACTAACCCGCGCCCTCACACGTACGCTCACCCTTAAGCATTGCCATACACTCACCTGGACCCTAAACCGTCCCCGTCCCCTAACCCTAACCCTAGCCCGAACCCTAACGCTAACCCTTCCTCCGTAGCGTGACCCTCACCTGTCCCCTAATCCTAACGCGTACGCTAATACTAACCCGCGCCCTCACACGTACGCTCCCCCTAAAGCGTTGCCGTACCCCCACCTGGACCCTAAACCGTCCCCGTCCCCTAACCCTAACCCTAGCCCGAACCCTAACCCTAACCCTTCCCCGAAGCCTGACCCTCACCGGTCCCCTAATCCTAATACTTACGCTAACACTAACCAGCGCCCTCACACGTAGGGTCCCCCTAAAGCATTGCCGTAATCACACCTGTAACCTAAACCGTCCCCGTCCCCTAACCCTAACCCTAGCCCGAACCCTAACCCTAACAATTCCCCGAAGCCTGACCCTAACTCTTCCCCTAATCCTAAGCCGTACGCTAACACTAACCCGCGCCCTCAGACGTACGCTCACCCTTAAGCATTGCCTTACCCTCACCTGGACCCTAAGCCGTGTCCGTGCCCTAACCCTAGCCCGAACCCTAACCCTAAACCTTCCCCGAAGCCTGACCCTCACCCGTCCCCTAATCCTAAGCCGTACGCTAACACTAACCCACGCCCTCACACTTAGGGTCTCCCTAAAGCGTTGCCGTACCCTCACCTGGACCCTAAACCGTTCCCGTCCCCTAACCCTAACCCTAGGCCGAACCCTAACCCTAACACTTCCCCGAAGCCCGACCCTCACCTGTCCCCTAATCCTAACCCGTACGCTAACACTAATCCGCGCCCTCACTCGCACGCTCCCCCTAAAGCGTTGCCGTACCCTCACCTCGACCCTAAAACGTCCCCGTCCCCTAACCCTAACCCTAGCCCGAACCCTAACCCTAACCCTTCCCCGAAGCCTGACCCTCACCCGTCCCCTAATCCTAAGCCGTACGCTAACACTAACCCGCGCCCTCACACGTACGCTCCCCCTAAAGCGTTGCCATACCCTCAACTGGACCCTAAAACGTCCCTGTCCCCGTCCCCTAACCCTAGCCCGAAACCTAACCCTAAACCTTCCCCGAAGCCTGAAACTGACCCGTCCCCTAATCCTAAGCCGTACGCTAACACTAACCAGCGCCCTCAGCCATACGGTCACCCTTAAGCATTGCCATACCCTCACCTGGACCCTAAACCGTGTCCGTCCCCTAACCCTAACCCTAGCCCGAACCCTAACCCTAAACCTTCCCCGAAGCCTGACACTCAACCTTCCCCGAATCCTTACCCGTACGCTAACACTAACCCACGCCCTCACACATAGGGTCCCCCTAAAGCGTTGCCGTACACTCACCTGCACCCTAAACCGTCCCCGTCCCCTAACCCTAACCCTAGCCCTAACCCTAACCCTAACACTTCCCCGAAGCCTGACCCTCACCCGTCCCCTAATCCTAAGTCGTACGCTAACACTAACCCGCGCCCTCACACGTACGCTCCCCCTAAAGCGTTGCCGTACCCTCAGCTGGACCCTAAAACGTTCCCGTCCCCGTCCCCTAACCCTAGCCCAAACCCTAACCCGAACTCTTACCCGAAGCCTGAACCAGACCCGTCCACTAATCCTAAGACGGACGCTAACACTAACCCGCGCCCTCACACGTACGCTCCCCCTAAAGCGTTGCCGTACCCTCACCTTGACCCTAAACCGTCCCCGTCCCCTAACCCTAACCCTAGCCCGAACCCTAACCCTAACCCTTCCCCGAAGCCTGACACTCAACCTTCCCTTTATCCTAAGCCGTACACTAAAAATAACCCGCGCCCTCACACGTACGCTCCCCCTAAAGCGTTGCGGTACCCTCACCTGGACCCTAAACCGTCCCCGTCCCCTAACCCTAACCCTAGCCCGAATCCTAACGCTAACCCTTTCTCCGTAGCCTGACCCTCACCCGTCCCCTAATCCTAACGCGTACGCTAATACTAACCCGCGCCCTCACATGTACGCTCCCCCTAAAGCGTTGCCGTACCCCCACCTGGACCCTAAACCGTCCCCGTCCCCTAACCCTAACCCTAGCCCGAACCCTAACCATAACACTTCCCAGAAGCCTGACCCTCACCCGTCCACTGATCCTAACCTGTACGCTAACACTAACCCGCGCCTTCACACGTACGCTCCCCCTAAAGCGTTGCCGTACCCTCACCTGGACCCTAAACCATCCCCGTCCCCTAACCCTAACCCGAACCCTAACCCTAACCCTTCCCCGAAGCCTGACCATCACCCGTCCCCTAATCCTAACACGTACGCTAACACTAACCCACACCCTCACACTTAGGGTCTCCCTAAAGCGTTGCAGTACCCTCACCTGGACCCTCAACCGTTCCCGTCCCCTAACCGTAACCCTAGCCCGAACCCTAACCCTAACACTTCCCCGAAGCCTGACCCTCACCAGTCCCATAATCCTAACCCGTACGCTAACACTAACCCACGCCCTCACTCGCACGCTCCCCCTAGAGCGTTGCCATACCCTCACCTGGACCCTAAAACGTCCCCGTCCCCTAACCCTAACCCTAGCCCGAACCCTAACCCTAACACTTCCCCGAAGCCTGACCCTCACCCGTCCCCTAATCCTAAGCCGTACGCTAACACTAACCCGCGCCCTCACACGTACGCTCCCCCTAAAGCTTTGCCATACCCTCAACTGGACCCTAAAACGTCCCCGTCCCCGTCCCCTAGCCCTAGACCGAAACCTAAACCTAACCCTTCCCCGAAGCCTGATCCTGACCCGTCCCCTAATCCTAAGCCGTACGCTAACACTAACCCGCTCCCTCAGCCATACGCTTACCCTTAAGCATTGCCATACCCTCACCTGGACCCTAAACCGGGTCCGTCCCCTAACCCTAACCCTAGCCCGAACCCTAACCCTAACCCTTCCCCGAAGCCTGACACTCACCCGTCCCCTAATCCTAACACGTACGCTAATACTAACCGGCGCCCTCACACGTACGCTCCCTCTAAAGCATTGCCGTACCCTCACCTGGACCCTAAACCGTCCCCGTCCCCTAACCCTAACCCTAGCCCGAACCCTAACCCTAACCCTTCCCCGAAGTCTGACCCTCACCCGTCCCCTGATCCTAAGCCATACGCTAACAGTAACCCGCGCCCTCACACGTACGCTCCCCCTAAAGCGTTGCCGTACCCTCACCTGGTCTCTAAACCGTCCCCTTCCCCTAACCCTAACCCTAGCCCGAACCCTAAACCTAACCCTTCCCCGAAGCCTGACCCTCACCCGTCCCCTAATCCTAACCTGTACGCTAACACTAACCCGCGCCCTCACACGTACGCTCCCCCTAAAGCGTTGCCGTAATCTCACCTGGACCCTAAACCGTCCCCGTCCCCTAACCCTAAACCTTCCCCGAAGCCTCACCCTCACCTGTCCCCTAATCCTAACCCGTACGCTAACACTAAACCACGCCCTCACACATAGGGTCCCCCTAAAGCGTTGCCGTACCCTCACCTGGACCCTAAACCGTCCCCTAACCCTAACCTTAACCCTAGCCATAACCCTAACCCTTCCCCGAAGCCTGACCGTCACCCGTCCCCTAATCCTAACGCGTACGCTAACACTAACCCGCGCCCTAACACGTACGCTCCCCCTAAAGCGTTGCCGTACCCTCACCTGGACCCTAAACCGTCCCCTTCCCCTAACCCTAACCCTACCCGAACCCAAACCCTAACCCTTCCCCGAAGCCTGACCCACACCCGTCCCCTAATCCTAAGCCGTACGCTAACACTAACCCGCGCCCTCACACGTACGCTCCCCCTAAAGCGTTGCCGTACCCTCAACTGGACCATAAAACGTCTGCGTCCCCTAACCCTAACCATAGCCCGAACCCTAACCCTAACACTTCTCTGAAACCTGACCCTCACTCGTCACTGAATCCTAAGCCGTACGCTAACACTAACCCGCGCCCTCACACGTACGCTCCCCCTAAAGCGTTGCCGTACCCTCAACTGGACCCTAAAACGTCCCCGTCCCCTAACCCTAACCCTAGACCGAACCCTAACCCTAACCCTTCCCTGAAGCCTTACCCTCACCCAACACCTAATCCTAACCCGTACGTTAACACTAACCCGTGCCCTCACACGTACGCTCACCCTAAACCGTTGTCATACTCTCACCTGGACCCTAAACCGTCCCTGTCCCCTAACCCTAACCGTAGCCAGAACCCTAACCCTAACCCTTCCCCGAACCCTTACCCTCACCTGTCCCCTAATCCTAACCCGTACGCTAACACTAACACGTGCCCTCACACGTACGCTCACCCTAAACAGTTGTTGTACCCTCACCTGGAGCCTAAACCGTCTCCGTCCCCTAACACTAACCCTAGCCCGAACCCGAACCCTAAACCTTCCCCGAAGCCTTACCCTCACACGTCCCCTAATACTAACCAGTACGCTAACACTAACCCGTGCCCTCACACGTACGCTCACCCTTAACCGTTGTCGTACCTTCACCTAGACCCTAAACCGTCCCCGTCCCCTAACCCTAACCCTAGCCCGAACCCTAACCCTAACCCTTCCCCGAAGCCTTACCCTCACCCGTGCCCTAATCCTTGCCCGTACGCTAACACTAACCCGTGCCCTCACACATACGCTCACCCTAAACCGTTGTCGTACCCTCACCTGGACCGTAAACCGTCTCCATCCCCTAACCCTAACCCTAGCCCGAACCCTAACCCTAACCCTTCCCCGAAGCCTTACCCTCACACGTCCCCTAATCCTAACCCGTACGCTAACACTAACCCGTGCCCTCACACGAACGCTGACCCTAAACCGTTGTCGTACCCTCACCTGGACTCTAAAACGTCCCCGTCCCCTAACCCTAACCCTAGCCCGAACCCTAACCCTAATTCTTCCCCGAAGCCTTACCCTCACCCGTCCCCTAATACTAACCCTTACGCTAACACTAACCCATGCCATCACACGTACGCTCACCATAAACCGTTGTCATACCCTCACCTAACCCTAATCCGTCCCCGTCCCCTAACACTAACCCTAGCCCGAACCCTAACCCTAACCTTTCCCGGAAGCCTTACCCTCGCCCGTCTCCTAATCCTAACCCGTACACTAACACTTACCCGTGCCCTCACACGCACGCTCACCCTAAATCGTTGTCGTACCCTCACCTGGACCCTAAACCGTCCCCGTCCCCTAACCCTAACCCTCCCCCGAAGCATTACCCTCAACCGTCCCCTAATCCTAACCCATACGCTAACACTAACTCGTGCCCTCACACGTACGCTCACTCTTAACCGTTGTCGTACCCTCACCTGGACCCTAAACCGTCCCCGTCCCCTAACCCTAACCCTAGCCCAAAACCTAACCCTAACACTTCCCCGAAGCCTTAATCTCACCCGTGCCCTAATCCTAACCCGTACGCTGACACTAACCCGTGCCCTCACACGTACGCTCACCCTAAACCATTGTCATACACTCACCTGGACCCTAAAGCGTCCCCATCCCCTAACCCTAACCCTAGCCCGAACCCTAACCCTAACCCTTCGCCGAAGCCTTATACTCAGCCATCCCCTAATCCTAAACCGTACGCTAACACTAATCTGTGCCCTCACATGTACGCTCACCTTAAACCATTGTCGTAACCTCACCTAGACCCTAAACCGTCCCCGTCCCCTAACCCTAACCCTAGCCCGAACCCTAACCCTAACCCTTCCCCGAAGCCTGACCCTCATCCGTCCCCTGATCCTAACCCGTACGCTAACACTAACCCGCGCCCTCACACGTACGCTCCCCCTAAAGAGTTGCCGAACACTCAACTGGACCCTAAACCGTCCCCGTCCCCTAACCTTAACCCTAGCCCTAACCCTAACCCTAAACATTCCCCGAAGCCTGACCCTCACCCGTCCCCTAATCCTAACCCGTACGCTCACACTAACCCGCGCCCTCACACGTACGCTCCCCCTAAAGCATTGCCGTACCCTCACCTGGACCCTAAACCGTCCCCGTCCCCTAACCCTAACCCTAGCCCGAACCCTAACCCTAACCCTTCCCCGAAAGCTGACACTCATCCTTCCCCTTATCCTAAGCCGTACACTAAAAATAACCCGCGCACTCACACGTACGCTACCCCTAAAGCATTGCCGTACCCTCACCTGGACCCTAAACCGTCCCCGTCCCCTAACCCTAACCCTAGCCCGAACCCTAACCCTAACCCTTCCCCGAAGCCTGACCCTCAGCCGTCCCCTAATCCTAACCCGTACGCTAACACTAACGTACGCCCTCACACTTAGGGTCTCCCTAAAGCGTTGCCGTACCATCACCTGGACCCTAAACCGTTCCCGTCCCCTAACCCTAACCCTAGCCCGAACCCTAACCCTAACACTTCCCCGAAGCCTGACCCTCACCCGTCCCCTAATCCTAACCCGTACGCTAACACTAACCAGCGCCCTCACACGTACGCTCACCCTTAAGCATTGCCGTACCCACACCTGGACCCTAAACCGTCCCCGTACCCTAACACTAACCATAGCCCGAACCCTAAACCTAAACCTTCCCCGAAGCCTGACCCTCACCCGTCCCCTAATCCTAACCCGTACGCTAACACTAACACGCGCCCTCACACGTACGCTCCCCCTAAAGCGTTGCCGTACCCTCACCTGGACCCTAAAACGTCCCCGTCCCCTAACACTAACCCTAGCCCGAACCCTAACCCTAACCCTTCCCCGAAGCCTGACCCTCACCCGTCCCCTAATCCTAAGCCGTACGCTAACACTAACCCGCGCCCTCACACGTACGCTCCCCCTAAAGCGTTGCCGTACCCTCAGCTGGACCCTAAAACTTCTCCGTCCCTGTCCCCTAACCCTAGCCCGAACCCTAACCCTAACCCTTCCCCGAAGCCTGAAACTGACCCGTCCACTAATCCTAAGCCGTACGCTAACACAAACCCGCGCCCTCACAAGTACGCTCCCCCTAAAGCGTTGCCGTACCCTCAGCTGGACCCTAAAACGTCCCCGTCCCCGTCCCCTAACCCTAGCCCGAACCCTAACCCTAACCCTTCCCCGAAGCCTGACCGTCACCCGTCCCCGATCCTAAACCGTACGCTAACACTAACCCGCGCCCTCACACGTACGCTCCCCCTAAAACGTTTCCGTACTCTCACATGGACCCTAAACCATCCCCATCCCCTAACTCTAATCCTAGCCCGAACCCTAACCCTAACCCTTCCCCGAAACCTGACCCTCACCCATCCCCTAATCCTAATCCTTACGCTAACACTAACCCGCGCCCTCACACGTACGCTCACCCTTAAGCATTGCCGTACCACACTTTGACCCTAAACCGTCCCCGTACCCTAACACTAACCCTAGCCCGAACCCTAAACCTAAAACTTCCCCGAAGCCTGACCCTCACACGTCCCCTAATCCTAACCCGTACGCTAACACTAACACGCACCCTCACACGTACGCTCCCCCTAAAGCGTTGCCGAACCCTCACGTGGACCCTAAACCGTCCCCGTCCCCTAACCCTAACCCTTGCCCTAACCCTAACCCTAACCATTCCCCGAAGCCTGACCCTCACCCGTCCCCTAATCCTAATACGTACGCTAACACTAACCAGCGCCCTCACACGTACGCTCCCCCTAAAGCGTTGCCGTACCCTCACCTGGACCCTAAACCGTCCCCGTCCCCTAACGCTAACCCTAGCCCGAAACCTAACCCTAAAACCTCCCCGAAGCCTGACCCTCACACTTCCCCTAATCCTTAGCCGTACGCTAACAATAACCCGCGCCCTCAAACGTACGCTCCCCCTAAAGCGTTGCCGTACCCTCACCTGGACCCTAAACCATCCCCGTCCCCTAACCCTAACTCTAGCCCGAACCCTAACACTCACCCTTCCCCGAAGCCTGACACTCAACCTTCCCCTTTTCCTAAGCCGTACACTAAAAATAACCCACGCACTTACACGTACGCTCCCCCTACAGCGTTGCCGTACCCTCACCTGGACCCTAAACAGTCCCCGTCCCCTAACCCTAACCCTAGCCCGAAACCTAACCCTAACCCTTCCCCGAAGCCTGACCCTCACCCGTCCCCGATCCTAACCCGTACGCTAACACTAACCCGCGCCCTCACACGTACGCTCCCCCTAAAGCGTTGCCGTACCCTCACCTGGACCCTAAACCGTCCCCGTCCCCTAACCCTAACCCTAGCCCGAACCCTAACCCTAAACCTTCCCCGAAGCCTGACCATCACCCGTCCCCTAATCCTAACCCATACGCTAACACTAACCCGCGCCCTCACACGTACGCTCCCCCTAAAGCGTTGCCGTACCCTCACCTGGACCCTAAACCGTCCCCGTCCCCTAACCCTAACATTAGCCTGAACCCTAACCCTAAACCTTCTCCGAAGCCTGATCCTCACCCTTCCCCTAATCCTAAGCCGTACGCTAACAATAACTCGCGCCCTCACACGTACGCTCCCCCTAAAGCGTTGCCGTACCCTCACCTGGACCCTAAACCGTCCCCGTCCCCTAACCCTAACCCTAGCCCGAACCCTAACCCTAACCCTTCCCCGAAGCCTGACCCTCACCCGTCCCCTTATCCTCAGCCGTACGCTAACACTAACCCGCGCCCTCACACATACGCTCACCCTTAAGCATTGCCATACCCTCACCTGGACCCTAAACCGTCCCCGTCCCCTAACCCTAACCCTAGCCCGATCCCTAACCCTAAACCTTCCCCGAAGCATGACCCTCACCCGTCCCCTAATCCTAACCCGTACGCTAACACTAACCTGAGCCCTAACACGTACGCTCCCACTAAAGCGTTGCCGTACCCTCACCTGGACCCTTAACCAACCCCGTCCCCTAACCCTAACCCTAGCCCTAACCCTAACCCTAACCCTTCCCCGAAACCTGACCCTCACCCGTCCCCTAATCCGAACCCATACGCTAACACTAACCCGCGCCCTCACACGTACGCTCCCCCTAAAGCGTTGCCGTAATCTCACCTGGAACCTAAACCGTCCCCGTCCCGTAACCCTAGCCCTAGCCTGAACCCTAACCCTAACAACTCCCCGAAGCCTGACCCTAACTCTTCCCCTAATCCTAAGCCGTACGTTAACACTAACCCGCGCCCCCAGACGTACGCTCACCCTTAAGCATTGCCTTACTCTCACCTGGACCCTAAACCGTATCCGTGCCCTAACCCTAGCCCGAACCCTAACCCTAAACCTTCCCCGAAGCCTGACCCTCACCCGTCCCCTAATCCTAACCCGTACGCTAACACTAACCCACGCCCTCACACTTAGGGTCTCCCTAAAGCGTTGCCGTACCCTCACCTGGACCCTAAACTGTTCCCGTCCCCTAACCCTAACCCTAGCCCGAACCCTAACCCTAACACTTCCCCGAAGCCTGACCCTCACCCGTCCCCTAATCCTAACCCGTACGCTAACACTAACCCGTGCCCTCACTCGCACGCTCCCCCTAAAGCGTTGCCGTACCCTCACCTCGACCCTAAAACGTCCCCGTCCCCTAACCCTAACCCTAGCCCGAACCCTAACCCTAACCCTTCCCCGAAGCCTGACCCTCACCCGTCCCCTAATCCTAAGCCGTGCGCTAACACTAACCCGCGCCCTCACACGTACGCTCCCCCTAAAGCGTTGCCGTAATCTCACCTGGAACCTAAACCGTCCCCGTCCCGTAACCCTAGCCCTAGCCTGAACCCTAACCCTAACAATTCCCCGAAGCCTGACCCTAACTCTTCCCCTAATCCTAAGCCGTACGCTAACACTAACCCGCGCCCCCAGACGTACGCTCACCCTTAAGCATTGCCTTACCCTCACCTGGACCCTAAACCGTATCCGTGCCCTAACCCTAGCCCGAACCCTAACCCTAAACCTTCCCCGAAGCATGACCCTCACCCGTCCCCTAATCCTAACCCGTACGCTAACACTAACCCACGCCCTCACACTTAGGGTCTCCCTAAAGCGTTGCCGTACCCTCACCTGGACCCTAAACTGTTCCCGTCCCCTAACCCTAACCCTAGCCCGAACCCTAACCCTAACACTTCCCCGAAGCCTGACCCTCACCCGTCCCCTAATCCTAACCCGTACGCTAACACTAACCCGCGCCCTCACTCGCACGCTCCCCCTAAAGCGTTGCTGTACCCTCACCTGGACCCTAAAACGTCCCCGTCCCCTAACACTAACCCTAGCCCGAACCCTAACCCTAACCCTTCCCCGAAGCCTGACCCTCACCCATCCCCTAATCCTAAGCCGTACGCTAACACTAACCCGCGCCCTCACACGTACGCTCCCCCTAAAGCGTTGCCATACCCTCAACTGGACCCTAAAACGTCCCCGTCCCCGTCCCCTAATTCTAGCCCGAAACCTAACCCTAAACCTTCCCCGAAGCCTGAACCTGACCCGTCCCCTAATCCTAAACCGTACGCTAACACAAACCCGCGCCCTCAGCCATACGCTCACCCTTAAGCATTGCCATACCCTCACCTGGACCCTAAACCGTGTCCGTCCCCTAACCCTAACCCTAGCCCGAACCCTAACCCTAAACCTTCCCCGAAGCCTGAAACTCACCTGTCCCCTAATCCTAACCCGTACGCTAACACTAACCCACGCCCTCACACATAGGGTCCCCCTAAAGCGTTGCCGTACACTCACCTGGACCCTAATCCGTCCCCATCCCCTAACCCTAACCCTAGCCCGAACCCTAACCCTAACCCTTCCCCGCAGCCTGACCCTCACCCGTCCCCTAATCCTAACCTGTACGCTAACACTAACCCGCGCCCTCACACGTACGCTCCCCCTAAAGCATTGCCGTACCCTCACCTGGACCCTAAACCGACCCCGTCCCCTAACCCTAACCCTAGCCTGAACCCTAACCCTAAACCTTCTCCGAAGCCTGATCCTCACCCTTCCCCTAATCCTAAGCCGTACGCTAACAATAACCCGGGCCCTCAAACGTACGCTCCCCCTAAAGCGTTGCCGTACCCTCACCTGGACCCTAAACCGTCCCCGTCCCCTAACCCTAACCCTAGCCCGAACCCTAACACTCACCCTTCCCCGAAGCCTGACACTCAACCTTCCCCTTATCCTAAGCCGTACACTAAAAATAACCCGCGCACTCACACGTACGCTCCCCCTAAAGCGTTGCCGTACCCTCACCTGGACCCTAAACCGTCCCCGTCCCCTAACCCTAACCCTAGCCCGAACCCTAACCCTAACCCTTCCCCGAAACCTGACCCTCACCCGTCCCCTGATCCTAACCCGTACGCTAACACTAACCCGCACCCTCACACGTACGCTCACCCTTAAGCATTGCCATACTCTCACCTGGACCCTAAACCGTCCCCGTCCCCTAACCCTAACCCTAGCCCGAACCCTAAACCTAAACCTTCCCCGAAGCCTGACCCTCACCCGTCCACTAAACCTAACACGTACGCTAACACTAAACCGCGCCCTCACACGTAGGGTCCCCCTAAAGCGTTGTCGTACCCTCACCAGGACCCTAAACCGTCCCCGTCCCCTAACCCTAACCCTAGCCCTAACCCTAACCCTAACCCTAACCCTTCCCCGAAACCTGACCCTCACCCGTCCCCTTATCCGAACCCATACGCTAACACTAACCCGCGCCCTCACACGTACGCTCCCCCTAAAGCGTTGCCGTAATCTCACCTGGAACCTAAACCGTCCCCGTCCCGTAACCCTAGCCCTAGCCTGAACCCTAACCCTAACAATTCCCCGAAGCCTGACCCTAACTCTTCCCCTAATCCTAAGCCGTACGCTAACACTAACCCGCGCCCCCAGACGTACGCTCACCCTTAAGCATTGCCTTACCCTCACCTGGACCATAAACCATATCCGTGCCCTAACCCTAGCCCGAACCCTAACCCTAAACCTTCCCCGAAGCCTGACCCTCACCCGTCCCCTAATCCTAACCCGTACGCTAACACTAACCCACGCCCTCACACTTAGGGTCTCCCTAAAGCGTTGCCGTACCCTCACCTGGACCCTAAACTGTTCCCGTCCCCTAACCCTAACCCTAGCCCGAACCCTAACCCTAACACTTCCCCGAAGCCTGACCCTCACCCGTCCCCTAATCCTAACCCGTACGCTAACACTAACCCGTGCCCTCACTCGCACACTCCCCCTAAAGCGTTGCCGTACCCTCACCTGGACCCTAAAACGTCCCCGTCCCCTAACCCTAGCCCGAACCCTAACCCTAAACCTTCCCCGAAGCCTGACCCTCACCCGTCCCCTAATCCTAAGCCGTACGCTAACACTAACCCGCGCCCTCACACGTACGCTCCCCCTAAAGCATTGCCATACCCTCAACTGGACCCTAAAACGTCCCCGTCCCCGTCCCCTAACCCTAGCCCGAAACCTAACCCTAAACCTTCCCCGAAGCCTGAACCTGACCCGTCCCCTAATCCTAAACCGTACGCTAACACTAACCCGCGCCCTCAGCCATACGTTCACCCTTAAGCATTGCCATACCCTCACCTGGACCCTAAACCGTGTCCGTCCCCTAACCCTAACCCTGGCCCGAACCCTAACCCTAAACCTTCCCCAAAGCCTGAAACTCACCCGTCCCCTAATCCTAACCCGTACGCTAACACTAACCCACGCCCTCACACATAGGGTCCCCCTAAAGCGTTGCCGTACACTCACCTGGACCTTAATCCGTCCCCATCCCCTAACCCTAACCCTAGCCCGAACCCTAACCCTAACCCTTCCCCGAAGCCTGACACTCAACCGTACCCTAATCCTAACCCGTACGCTAACACTAACCCGCGCCCTCACACGTACGCTCACCCTTAAGCATTGCCGTACCCTCACCTGGACCCTAAACCGACCCCGTCCCCTAACCCTAACCCTAGCCTGAACCCTAAACCTAAACCTTCTCCGAAGCCTGATCCTCACCCTTCCCCTAATCCTAAGCCGTACGCTAACAATAACCCACGCCCTCAAACGTACGCTCCCCCTAAAGCGTTGCCGTACCCTCACCTGGACCCTAATCCGTCCCTGTCCCCTAACCCTAACCCTAGCCCGAACCCTAACCCTAACCCTTCCCCGAAGCCTGACCCTCACCCGTCACCTAATCATAAGACGTACGCTAACACTAACCCGCGCCCTCACACGTACGCTCCCCCTAAAGCGTTGCCGTACCCTACCTGGACCCTAAACCGTCCCCGTCCCCTAACCCTAACCCTAACCCTAGCCCGAACCCTAACCGTAACGCTTCTCTGAAGCTTGACACTCACCCGTCCCCTAATCCTAACGCGTACGCTAATACTAACCCTTGCCCTCACACGTACGCTCCCCCTAAAGAGTTGCCATACCCTCACCTGGACCCTAAACCGTCCCCGTCCCCTAACCCTAACCCTAGCCCGAGCCCTAACCCTAAACCTTCCCCGAAGCCTGACCCTCACCCGTCCCCTAATCCTAACCCGTACGCTAACACTAACCCGCGCCCTCACACGTACGCTCCCCCTAAAGCTTTGCCGTACCCTCACCTGGACCCTAAACCATCCCCGTCCCCTAACCCTAACCCTAGCCCGAACCCTAACCCTAACCCTTCCCCGAAGCCTGACACTCAACCTTCCCCTTATCCTAAGCCGTACACTAAAAATAACCCGCGCACTCACACGTACGCTCCCCCTAAAGCGTTGCCGTACCCTCACCTGGACCCTAAACCGTCCCCATCCCCTAACCCTAACCCTAGCCCGAACCCTAACCCTAACCCTTCCCCGAAGCCTGACCCTCACCCGTCCCCTGATCCTAACCCGTACGCTAACACTAACCAGCGCCCTCACACTTACGCTCCCCCTAAAGCGTTGCCGTACTCTCACATGGACCCTAAACCATCCCCGTCCCCTAACCCTAATCCTAGCCCGAACCCTAACCCTAACCCTTCCCCGAAACCTGACACTCACCCGTCCCCTAATCCTAATCCTTACGCTAACACTAACCCGCGCCCTCACACGTACGCTCACCCTTAAGCATTGCCATACACTCACCTGGACCCTAAACCGTCCCCGTCCCCTAACCCTAACCCTAGCCTGAACCCTAACCCTAACCCTTCCTCCGTAGCGTGACCCTCACCCGTCCCCTAAACCTAACGCGTACGCTAATACTAACCCGCGCCCTCACACGTACGCTCCCCCTAAAGCGTTGCCGTACCCCCACCTGGACCCTAAACCGTCCCCGTCCCCTAACCCTAACCCTAGCCCGAACCCTAACCCTAACCCTTCCCTGAAGCCTGACCCTCACCCGTCCCCTAATCCTAAGCCGTACGCTAACACTAACCCGCGCCCTCACACGTACGCTGCCCCTAAAGCGTTCCCATACCCTCAACTGGACCCTAAAACGTCCCCGTCCCCGTCCCCTAGCCCTAACCCGAAACCTAACCCTAACCCTTCCCCGAAGCCTGACCCTCACCCGTCCCCTAATCCTAACCTGTACACTAACACTAACCCGCGCCCTCACACGTACGCTCCCCCTAAAGCGTTGCCGTACCCTCACCTGGACCCTAAACCGTCCCCGTCCCCTAACCCTAACCCTAGCCCGAACCCTAACCCTAAACCTTCCCCGAAGCCTGACCATCACCCGTCCCCTAATCCTAACCCATACGCTAACACTAACCCGCGCCCTCACACGTACGCTCCCCCTAAAGCGTTGCCGTACCCTCACCTGGACCCTAAACCGTCCCCGTCCCCTAACCCTAACATTAGCCTGAACCCTAACCCTAAACCTTCTCCGAAGCCTGATCCTCACCCTTCCCCTAATCCTAAGCCGTACGCTAACAATAACTCGCGCCCTCACACGTACGCTCCCCCTAAAGCGTTGCCGTACCCTCACCTGGACCCTAAACCGTCCCCGTCCCCTAACCCTAACCCTAGCCCGAACCCTAACCCTAACCCTTCCCCGAAGCCTGACCCTCACCCGTCCCCTTATCCTCAGCCGTACGCTAACACTAACCCGCGCCCTCACACATACGCTCACCCTTAAGCATTGCCATACCCTCACCTGGACCCTAAACCGTCCCCGTCCCCTAACCCTAACCCTAGCCCGATCCCTAACCCTAAACCTTCCCCGAAGCATGACCCTCACCCGTCCCCTAATCCTAACCCGTACGCTAACACTAACCTGAGCCCTAACACGTACGCTCCCACTAAAGCGTTGCCGTACCCTCACCTGGACCCTTAACCAACCCCGTCCCCTAACCCTAACCCTAGCCCTAACCCTAACCCTAACCCTTCCCCGAAACCTGACCCTCACCCGTCCCCTAATCCGAACCCATACGCTAACACTAACCCGCGCCCTCACACGTACGCTCCCCCTAAAGCGTTGCCGTAATCTCACCTGGAACCTAAACCGTCCCCGTCCCGTAACCCTAGCCCTAGCCTGAACCCTAACCCTAACAACTCCCCGAAGCCTGACCCTAACTCTTCCCCTAATCCTAAGCCGTACGTTAACACTAACCCGCGCCCCCAGACGTACACTCACCCTTAAGCATTGCCTTACTCTCACCTGGACCCTAAACCATATCCGTGCCCTAACCCTAGCCCGAACCCTAACCCTAAACCTTCCCCGAAGCCTGACCCTCACCCGTCCCCTAATCCTAACCCGTACGCTAACACTAACCCACGCCCTCACACTTAGGGTCTCCCTAAAGCGTTGCCGTACCCTCACCTGGACCCTAAACTGTTCCCGTCCCCTAACCCTAACCCTAGCCCGAACCCTAACCCTAACACTTCCCCGAAGCCTGACCCTCACCCGTCCCCTAATCCTAACCCGTACGCTAACACTAACCCGTGCCCTCACTCGCACGCTCCCCCTAAAGCGTTGCCGTACCCTCACCTCGACCCTAAAACGTCCCCGTCCCCTAACCCTAACCCTAGCCCGAACCCTAACCCTAACCCTTCCCCGAAGCCTGACCCTCACCCGTCCCCTAATCCTAAGCCGTACGCTAACACTAACCCGCGCCCTCACACGTACGCTCCCCCTAAAGCGTTGCCGTAATCTCACCTGGAACCTAAACCGTCCCCGTCCCGTAACCCTAGCCCTAACCTGAACCCTAACCCTAACAATTCCCCGAAGCCTGACCCTAACTCTTCCCCTAATCCTAAGCCGTACGCTAACACTAACCCGCGCCCCCAGACGTACGCTCACCCTTAAGCATTGCCTTACCCTCACCTGGACCCTAAACCGTATCCGTGCCTTAACCCTAGCCCGAACCCTAACCCTAAACCTTCCCCGAAGCATGACCCTCACCCGTCCCCTAATCCTAACCCGTACGCTAACACTAACCCACGCCCTCACACTTAGGGTCTCCCTAAAGCGTTGCCGTACCCTCACCTGGACCCTAAACTGTTCCCGTCCCCTAACCCTAACCCTAGCCCGAACCCTAACCCTAACACTTCCCCGAAGCCTGACCCTCACCCGTCCCCTAATCCTAACCCGTACGCTAACACTAACCCGCGCCCTCACTCGCACGCTCCCCCTAAAGCGTTGCTGTACCCTCACCTGGACCCTAAAACGTCCCCGTCCCCTAACCCTAACCCTAGCCCGAACCCTAACCCTAACCCTTCCCCGAAGCCTGACCCTCACCCATCCCCTAATCCTAAGCCGTACACTAACACTAACCGGCGCCCTCACACGTACGCTCCCCCTAAAGCGTTGCCATACCCTCAACTGGACCCTAAAACGTCCCCGTCCCCGTCCCCTAATTCTAGCCCGAAACCTAACCCTAAACCTTCCCCGAAGCCTGAACCTGACCCGTCCCCTAATCCTAAACCGTACGCTAACACAAACCCGCGCCCTCAGCCATACGCTCACCCTTAAGCATTGCCATACCCTCACCTGGACCCTAAACCGTGTCCGTCCCCTAACCCTAACCCTAGCCCGAACCCTAACCCTAAACCTTCCCCGAAGCCTGAAACTCACCTGTCCCCTAATCCTAACCCGTACGCTAACACTAACCCACGCCCTCACACATAGGGTCCTCCTAAAGCGTTGCCGTACACTCACCTGGACCCTAATCCGTCCCCATCCCCTAACCCTAACCCTAGCCCGAACCCTAACCCTAACCCTTCCCCGCAGCCTGACCCTCACCCGTCCCCTAATCCTAACCTGTACGCTAACACTAACCCGCGCCCTCACACGTACGCTCCCCCTAAAGCATTGCCGTACCCTCACCTGGACCCTAAACCGACCCCGTCCCCTAACCCTAACCCTAGCCTGAACCCTAACCCTAAACCTTCTCCGAAGCCTGATCCTCACCCTTCCCCTAATCCTAAGCCGTACGCTAACAATAACCCGGGCCCTCAAACGTACGCTCCCCCTAAAGCGTTGCCGTACCCTCACCTGGACCCTAAACCGTCCCCGTCCCCTAACCCTAACCCTAGCCCGAACCCTAACACTCACCCTTCCCCGAAGCCTGACACTCAACCTTCCCCTTATCCTAAGCCGTACACTAAAAATAACCCGCGCACTCACACGTACGCTCCCCCTAAAGCGTTGCCGTACCCTCACCTGGACCCTAAACCGTCCCCGTCCCCTAACCCTAACCCTAGCCCGAACCCTAACCCTAACCCTTCCCCGAAACCTGACCCTCACCCGTCCCCTGATCCTAACCCGTACGCTAACACTAACCCGCACCCTCACACGTACGCTCACCCTTAAGCATTGCCATACTCTCACCTGGACCCTAAACCGTCCCCGTCCCCTAACCCTAACCCTAGCCCGAACCCTAAACCTAAACCTTCCCCGAAGCCTGACCCTCACCCGTCCACTAAACCTAACACGTACGCTAACACTAAACCGCGCCCTCACACGTAGGGTCCCCCTAAAGCGTTGTCGTACCCTCACCAGGACCCTAAACCGTCCCCATCCCCTAACCCTAACCCTAGCCCTAACCCTAACCCTAACCCTAACCCTTCCCCGAAACCTGACCCTCACCCGTCCCCTTATCCGAACCCATACGCTAACACTAACCCGCGCCCTCACACGTACGCTCCCCCTAAAGCGTTGCCGTAATCTCACCTGGAACCTAAACCGTCCCCGTCCCGTAACCCTAGCCCTAGCCTGAACCCTAACCCTAACAATTCCCCGAAGCCTGACCCTAACTCTTCCCCTAATCCTAAGCCGTACGCTAACACTAACCCGCGCCCCCAGACGTACGCTCACCCTTAAGCATTGCCTTACCCTCACCTGGACCTTAAACCGTATCCGTGCCCTAACCCTAGCCCGAACCCTAACCCTAAACCTTCCCCGAAGCCTGACCCTCACCCGTCCCCTAATCCTAACCCGTACGCTAACACTAACCCACGCCCTCACACTTAGGGTCTCCCTAAAGCGTTGCCGTACCCTCACCTGGACCCTAAACTGTTCCCGTCCCCTAACCCTAACCCTAGCCCGAACCCTAACCCTAACACTTCCCCGAAGCCTGACCCTCACCCGTCCCCTAATCCTAACCCGTACGCTAACACTAACCCACGCCCTCACACTTAGGGTCTCCCTAAAGCGTTGCCGTACCCTCACCTGGACCCTAAACTGTTCCCGTCCCCTAACCCTAACCCTAGCCCGAACCCTAACCCTAACACTTCCCCGAAGCCTGACCCTCACCCGTCCCCTAATCCTAACCCGTACGCTAACACTAACCCGTGCCCTCACTCGCACACTCCCCCTAAAGCGTTGCCGTACCCTCACCTGGACCCTAAAACGTCCCCGTCCCCTAACCCTAGCCCGAACCCTAACCCTAAACCTTCCCCGAAGCCTGACCCTCACCCGTCCCCTAATCCTAAGCCGTACGCTAACACTAACCCGCGCCCTCACACGTACGCTCCCCCTAAAGCGTTGCCATACCCTCAACTGGACCCTAAAACGTCCCCGTCCCCGTCCCCTAACCCTAGCCCGAAACCTAACCCTAAACCTTCCCCGAAGCCTGAACCTGACCCGTCCCCTAATCCTAAACCGTACGCTAACACTAACCCGTGCCCTCAGCCATACGCTCACCCTTAAGCATTGCCATACCCTCACCTGGACCCTAAACCGTGTCCGTCCCCTAACCCTAACCCTGGCCCGAACCCTAACCCTAAACCTTCCCCGAAGCCTGAAACTCACCCGTCCCCTAATCCTAACCCGTACGCTAACACTAACCCACGCCCTCACACATAGGGTCCCCCTAAAGCGTTGCCGTACACTCACCTGGACCTTAATCCGTCCCCATCCCCTAACCCTAACCCTAGCCCGAACCCTAACCCTAACCCTTCCCCGAAGCCTGACACTCAACCGTACCCTAATCCTAACCCGTACGCTAACACTAACCCGCGCCCTCACACGTACGCTCACCCTTAAGCATTGCCGTACCCTCACCTGGACCCTAAACCGTCCCCGTCCCCTAACCCTAACCCTAGCCTGAACCCTAAACCTAAACCTTCTCCGAAGCCTGATCCTCACCCTTCCCCTAATCCTAAGCCGTACGCTAACAATAACCCACGCCCTCAAACGTACGCTCCCCCTAAAGCGTTGCCGTACCCTCACCTGGACCCTAAACCGTCCCTGTCCCCTAACCCTAACCCTAGCCCGAACCCTAACCCTAACCCTTCCCCGAAGCCTGACCCTCACCCGTCACCTAATCATAAGACGTACGCTAACACTAACCCGCGCCCTCACACGTACGCTCCCCCTAAAGCGTTGCCGTACCCTACCTGGACCCTAAACCGTCCCCGTCCCCTAACCCTAACCCTAACCCTAGCCCGAACCCTAACCGTAACGCTTCTCTGAAGCTTGACACTCACCCGTCCCCTAATCCTAACGCGTACGCTAATACTAACCCTTGCCCTCACACGTACGCTCCCCCTAAAGAGTTGCCATACCCTCACCTGGACCCTAAACCATCCCCGTCCCCTAACCCTAACCCTAGCCCGAGCCCTAACCCTAAACCTTCCCCGAAGCCTGACCCTCACCCGTCCCCTAATCCTAACCCGTACGCTAACACTAACCCGCGCCCTCACACGTACGCTCCCCCTAAAGCTTTGCCGTACCCTCACCTGGACCCTAAACCATCCCCGTCCCCTAACCCTAACCCTAGCCCGAACCCTAACCCTAACCCTTCCCCGAAGCCTGACACTCAACCTTCCCCTTATCCTAAGCCGTACACTAAAAATAACCCGCGCACTCACACGTACGCTCCCCCTAAAGCGTTGCCGTACCCTCACCTGGACCCTAAACCGTCCCCATCCCCTAACCCTAACCCTAGCCCGAACCCTAACCCTAACCCTTCCCCGAAGCCTGACCCTCACCGTCCCCTGATCCTAACCCGTACGCTAACACTAACCAGCGCCCTCACACTTACGCTCCCCCTAAAGCGTTGCCGTACTCTCACATGGACCCTAAACCATCCCCGTCCCCTAACCCTAATCCTAGCCCGAACCCTAACCCTAACCCTTCCCCGAAACCTGACACTCACCCGTCCCCTAATCCTAATCCTTACGCTAACACTAACCCGCGCCCTCACACGTACGCTCACCCTTAAGCATTGCCATACACTCACCTGGACCCTAAACCGTCCCCGTCCCCTAACCCTAACCCTAGCCTGAACCCTAACCCTAACCCTTCCTCCGTAGCGTGACCCTCACCCGTCCCCTAAACCTAACGCGTACGCTAATACTAATCCGCGCCCTCACACGTACACTCCCCCTAAAGCGTTGCCGTACCCCCACCTGGACCCTAAACCGTCCCCATCCCCTAACCCTAACCCTAGCCCGAACCCTAACCCTAACCCTTCCCTGAAGCCTGACCCTCACCCGTCCCCTAATCCTAAGCCGTACGCTAACACTAACCCGCGCCCTCACACGTACGCTGCCCCTAAAGCGTTCCCATACCCTCAACTGGACCCTAAAACGTCCCCGTCCCCGTCCCCTAGCCCTAGCCCGAAACCTAACCCTAACCCTTCCCCGAAGCCTGACCCTCACCCGTCCCCTAATCCTAACCTGTACACTAACACTAACCCGCGCCCTCACACGTACGCTCCCCCTAAAGCGTTGCCGTAATCTCACCTTGACCCTAAACCGTCCCCGTCCCCTAACCCTAACCCTAGCCCGAACCCTAACCCTAAACCTTCCCCGAAGCCTGACCCTCACCCGTCCGCTAATCCTAACCCGTACGCTAACACTAACCCACGCCCTCACACATAGGGTCCCCCTAAAGCGTTGCCGTACCCTCACCTGGACCCTAAACCGTCCCCTAACCCTAACCTTAACCCTAGCCCTAACCCTAACCCTTCCCCGAAGCCTGACCCTCACCCGTCCCCTAAATCTAAGCCGTACGCTAACACTAAGCCGCGCCCTCACACGTACGCTCCCCCTAAAGCGTTGCCGTACCCTCACCTGGACCCTAAACCGTCCCCTTCCCCTAACCCTAACCCTAGCCCGAACCCAAACCCTAACCCTTCCACGAAGCCTGACCCTCACCCGTCCCCTAATCCTAAGCCGTACGCTAACACTAACCCGCGCCCTCACACGTACGCTCCCCCTAAAGCGCTGCCGTACCCTCAACTGGACCCTAAAACGTCCGCGTCCCCTACCCCTAACCATAGCCCGAACCCTAACCCTATCCCTTCCCTGAAACCTGACCCTCACCCGTCACTGAATCCTAAGCCGTACGCTAACACTAACCCGCGCCCTCAAACGTACGCTCCCCCTAAAGCGTTGCCGTACCCTCAACTGGACCCTAAAACGTCCCCGTCCCCTAACCCTAACCCTAGACCGAACCCTAACCCTAACCCTTCCCCGAAGCCTTACCCTCAACCAACACCTAATCCTAACCCGTACGTTAACACTAACCCGTGCCCTCACACGTACGCTCACCCTAAACCGTTGTCATACTCTCACCTGGACCCTAAACCGTCCCCGTCCCCTAACCCTAACCGTAGCCAGAACCCTAACCCTAACCCTTCCCTGAAGCCTTACCCTCACCTGTCCCCTAATCCTAACCCGTACGCTAACACTAACCCGTGCCCTCACACGTACGCTCACCCTAAAGAGTTGTTGTACCCTCACCTGGAGCCTAAACCGTCCCCGTCCCCTAACCCTAACCCTAGCCCGAACCCGAACCCTAAACCTTCCCCGAAGCCTTACCCTCACCCGTCCCCTAATACTAACCAGTACGCTAACACTAACCCGTGCCCTCACACGTACGCTCACCCTTAACCGTTGTCGTGCCTTCACCTGGACCCTAAACATCCCCATCCCCTAACCCTAACCCTAGCCCGAACCCTAACCCTAACCCTTCCCCGAAGCCTTACCCTCACCCGTGCCCTAATCCTTGCCCGTAAGCTAACACTAACCCGTGACCTCACACATACGCTCACCCTAAACCGTTGTCGTACCCTCACCTGGACCGTAAACCGTCCCCGTCCCCTAACCCTAACCCTAGCCCGAACTCTAACCCTAACCCTTCCCCGAAGCCTTACCCTCACACGTCCCCTAATCCTAACCCGTACGCTAACACTAACCCGTGCCCTCACACGAATGCTGACCCTAAACCGTTGTCGTACCCTCACCTGGACTCTAAAACGTCCCCGTCCCCTAACCCTAACCCTAGCCCGAACCCTAACCCTAACTCTTCCCCGAAGCCTTACCCTCACCCGTCCCCTAATACTAACCCTTACGCTAACACTAACCCGTGCCCTCACACGTACGCTCACCCTAAACCGTTGTCGTACCCTCACCTGGACCCTAATCCGTCCCCGTCCCCTAACACTAACCCTAGCCCGAACCCTAACCCTAAACTTTCCCGGAAGCCTTACCCTCGCCCGTCTCCTAATCCTAACCCGTACGCTAACACTTATCCGTGCCCTCACACGTACGCTCCCCCTAAAGCGTTGCCGTACCCTCACCTGGACCCTAAACCGTCCCCGTCCCCTAACCCTAACCCTAGCCCGAACCCTAACCCTAACCCTTCCCCGAAACCTGACCCTCACCCGTCCCCTGATCCTAACCCGTACGCTAACACTAACCCGCACCCTCACACGTACGCTCACCCTTAAGCATTGCCATACTCTCACCTGGACCCTAAACCGTCCCCGTCCCCTAACCCTAACCCTAGCCCGAACCCTAAACCTAAACCTTCCCCGAAGCCTGACCCTCACCCGTCCACTAAACCTAACACGTACGCTAACACTAAACCGCGCCCTCACACGTAGGGTCCCCCTAAAGCGTTGTCGTACCCTCACCAGGACCCTAAACCGTCCCCGTCCCCTAACCCTAACCCTAGCCCTAACCCTAACCCTAACCCTAACCCTTCCCCGAAACCTGACCCTCACCCGTCCCCTTATCCGAACCCATACGCTAACACTAACCCGCGCCCTCACACGTACGCTCCCCCTAAAGCGTTGCCGTAATCTCACCTGGAACCTAAACCGTCCCCGTCCCGTAACCCTAGCCCTAGCCTGAACCCTAACCCTAACAATTCCCCGAAGCCTGACCCTAACTCTTCCCCTAATCCTAAGCCGTACGCTAACACTAACCCGCGCCCCCAGACGTACGCTCACCCTTAAGCATTGCCTTACCCTCACCTGGACCATAAACCGTATCCGTGCCCTAACCCTAGCCCGAACCCTAACCCTAAACCTTCCCCGAAGCCTGACCCTCACCCGTCCCCTAATCCTAACCCGTACGCTAACACTAACCCACGCCCTCACACTTAGGGTCTCCCTAAAGCGTTGCCGTACCCTCACCTGGACCCTAAACTGTTCCCGTCCCCTAACCCTAACCCTAGCCCGAACCCTAACCCTAACACTTCCCCGAAGCCTGACCCTCACCCGTCCCCTAATCCTAACCCGTACGCTAACACTAACCCGTGCCCTCACTCACACACTCCCCCTAAAGCGTTGCCGTACCCTCACCTGGACCCTAAAACGTCCCCGTCCCCTAACCCTAGCCCGAACCCTAACCCTAAACCTTCCCCGAAGCCTGACCCTCACCCGTCCCCTAATCCTAAACCGTACGCTAACACTAACCCGCGCCCTCACACGTACGATCCCCCTAAAGCGTTGCCATACCCTCAACTGGACCCTAAAACGTCCCCGTCCCCGTCCCCTAACCCTAGCCCGAAACCTAACCCTAAACCTTCCCCGAAGCCTGAACCTGACCCGTCCCCTAATCCTAAACCGTACGCTAACACTAACCCGCGCCCTCAGCCATACGCTCACCCTTAAGCATTGCCATACCCTCACCTGGACCCTAAACCGTGTCCGTCCCCTAACCCTAACCCTGGCCCGAACCCTAACCCTAAACCTTCCCCGAAGCCTGAAACTCACCCGTCCCCTAATCCTAACCCGTACGCTAACACTAACCCACGCCCTCACACATAGGGTCCCCCTAAAGCGTTGCCGTACACTCACCTGGACCTTAATCCGTCCCCATCCCCTAACCCTAACCCTAGCCCGAACCCTAACCCTAACCCTTCCCCGAAGCCTGACACTCAACCGTACCCTAATCCTAACCCGTACGCTAACACTAACCCGCGCCCTCACACGTACGCTCACCCTTAAGCATTGCCGTACCCTCACCTGGACCCTAAACCGTCCCCGTCCCCTAACCCTAACCCTAGCCTGAACCCTAAACCTAAACCTTCTCCGAAGCCTGATCCTCACCCTTCCCCTAATCCTAAGCCGTACGCTAACAATAACCCACGCCCTCAAACGTACGCTCCCCCTAAAGCGTTGCCGTACCCTCACCTGGACCCTAAACCGTCCCTGTCCCCTAACCCTAACCCTAGCCCGAACCCTAACCCTAACCCTTCCCCGAAGCCTGACCCTCACCCGTCACCTAATCATAAGACGTACGCTAACACTAACCCGCGCCCTCACACGTACGCTCCCCCTAAAGCGTTGCCGTACCCTACCTGGACCCTAAACCGTCCCCGTCCCCTAACCCTAACCCTAACCCTAGCCCGAACCCTAACCGTAACGCTTCTCTGAAGCTTGACACTCACCCGTCCCCTAATCCTAACGCGTACGCTAATACTAACCCTTGCCCTCACACGTACGCTCCCCCTAAAGAGTTGCCATACCCTCACCTGGACCCTAAACCGTCCCCGTCCCCTAACCCTAACCCTAGCCCGAGCCCTAACCCTAAACCTTCCCCGAAGCCTGACCCTCACCCGTCCCCTAATCCTAACCCGTACGCTAACACTAACCCGCGCCCTCACACGTACGCTCCCCCTAAAGCTTTGCCGTACCCTCACCTGGACCCTAAACCATCCCCGTCCCCTAACCCTAACCCTAGCCCGAACCCTAACCCTAACCCTTCCCCGAAGCCTGACACTCAACCTTCCCCTTATCCTAAGCCGTACACTAAAAATAACCCGCGCACTCACACGTACGCTCCCCCTAAAGCGTTGCCGTACCCTCACCTGGACCCTAAACCGTCCCCATCCCCTAACCCTAACCCTAGCCCGAACCCTAACCCTAACCCTTCCCCGAAGCCTGACCCTCACCCGTCCCCTGATCCTAACCCGTACGCTAACACTAACCAGCGCCCTCACACTTACGCTCCCCCTAAAGCGTTGCCGTACTCTCACATGGACCCTAAACCATCCCCGTCCCCTAACCCTAATCCTAGCCCGAACCCTAACCCTAACCCTTCCCCGAAACCTGACACTCACCCGTCCCCTAATCCTAATCCTTACGCTAACACTAACCCGCGCCCTCACACGTACGCTCACCCTTAAGCATTGCCATACACTCACCTGGACCCTAAACCGTCCCCGTCCCCTAACCCTAACCCTAGCCTGAACCCTAACCCTAACCCTTCCTCCGTAGCGTGACCCTCACCCGTCCCCTAAACCTAACGCGTACGCTAATACTAACCCGCGCCCTCACACGTACGCTCCCCCTAAAGCGTTGCCGTACCCCCACCTGGACCCTAAACCGTCCCCATCCCCTAACCCTAACCCTAGCCCGAACCCTAACCCTAACCCTTCCCTGAAGCCTGACCCTCACCCGTCCCCTAATCCTAAGCCGTACGCTAACACTAACCCGCGCCCTCACACGTACGCTGCCCCTAAAGCGTTCCCATACCCTCAACTGGACCCTAAAACGTCCCCGTCCCCGTCCCCTAGCCCTAGCCCGAAACCTAACCCTAACCCTTCCCCGAAGCCTGACCCTCACCCGTCCCCTAATCCTAACCTGTACACTAACACTAACCCGCGCCCTCACACGTACGCTCCCCCTAAAGCGTTGCCGTAATCTCACCTTGACCCTAAACCGTCCCCGTCCCCTAACCCTAACCCTAGCCCGAACCCTAACCCTAAACCTTCCCCGAAGCCTGACCCTCACCCGTCCGCTAATCCTAACCCGTACGCTAACACTAACCCACGCCCTCACACATAGGGTCCCCCTAAAGCGTTGCCGTACCCTCACCTGGACCCTAAACCGTCCCCTAACCCTAACCTTAACCCTAGCCCTAACCCTAACCCTTCCCCGAAGCCTGACCCTCACCCGTCCCCTAAATCTAAGCCGTACGCTAACACTAAGCCGCGCCCTCACACGTACGCTCCCCCTAAAGCGTTGCCGTACCCTCACCTGGACCCTAAACCGTCCCCTTCCCCTAACCCTAACCCTAGTCCGAACCCAAACCCTAACCCTTCCACGAAGCCTGACCCTCACCCGTCCCCTAATCCTAAGCCGTACGCTAACACTAACCCGCGCCCTCACACGTACGCTCCCCCTAAAGCGCTGCCGTACCCTCAACTGGACCCTAAAACGTCCGCGTCCCCTACCCCTAACCATAGCCCGAACCCTAACCCTATCCCTTCCCTGAAACCTGACCCTCACCCGTCACTGAATCCTAAGCCGTACGCTAACACTAACCCGCGCCCTCAAACGTACGCTCCCCCTAAAGCGTTGCCGTACCCTCAACTGGACCCTAAAACGTCCCCGTCCCCTAACCCTAACCCTAGACCGAACCCTAACCCTAACCCTTCCCCGAAGCCTTACCCTCAACCAACACCTAATCCTAACCCGTACGTTAACACTAACCCGTGCCCTCACACGTACGCTCACCCTAAACCGTTGTCATACTCTCACCTGGACCCTAAACCGTCCCCGTCCCCTAACCCTAACCGTAGCCAGAACCCTAACCCTAACCCTTCCCTGAAGCCTTACCCTCACCTGTCCCCTAATCCTAACCCGTACGCTAACACTAACCCGTGCCCTCACACGTACGCTCACCCTAAAGAGTTGTTGTACCCTCACCTGGAGCCTAAACCGTCCCCGTCCCCTAACCCTAACCCTAGCCCGAACCCGAACCCTAAACCTTCCCCGAAGCCTTACCCTCACCCGTCCCCTAATACTAACCAGTACACTAACACTAACCCGTGCCCTCACACGTACGCTCACCCTTAACCGTTGTCGTGCCTTCACCTGGACCCTAAACGGTCCCCATCCCCTAACCCTAACCCTAGCCCGAACCCTAACCCTAACCCTTCCCCGAAGCCTTACCCTCACCCGTGCCCTAATCCTTGCCCGTAAGCTAACACTAACCCGTGACCTCACACATACGCTCACCCTAAACCGTTGTCGTACCCTCACCTGGACCGTAAACCGTCCCCGTCCCCTAACCCTAACCCTAGCCCGAACTCTAACCCTAACCCTTCCCCGAAGCCTTACCCTCACACGTCCCCTAATCCTAACCCGTACGCTAACACTAACCCGTGCCCTCACACGAATGCTGACCCTAAACCGTTGTCGTACCCTCACCTGGACTCTAAAACGTCCCCGTCCCCTAACCCTAACCCTAGCCCGAACCCTAACCCTAACTCTTCCCCGAAGCCTTACCCTCACCCGTCCCCTAATACTAACCCTTACGCTAACACTAACCCGTGCCCTCACACGTACGCTCACCCTAAACCGTTGTCGTACCCTCACCTGGACCCTAATCCGTCCCCGTCCCCTAACACTAACCCTAGCCCGAACCCTAACCCTAAACTTTCCCGGAAGCCTTACCCTCGCCCGTCTCCTAATCCTAACCCGTACGCTAACACTTATCCGTGCCCTCACACGTACGCTCACCCTAAATCGTTGTCGTACCCTCACCTGGACCCTAAACCGTCCCCGTCCCCTAACCCTAACCCTAGCCCGAACCATAACCCTAACCCTTCCCCGAAGCCTTACCCTCAACCGTCCCCTAATCCTAACCCATACGCTAACACTAACCCGTGCCCTCACACGTACGCTCACCCTTAACCGTTGTCGTACCCTCACCTGGACCCTAAACCGTCCCCGTCCCCTAACCCTAACCCTAGCCCGAAACCTAACCCTAACCCTTCCCCGAAGCCTTACTCTCACCCGTGCCCTAATGCTAACCCGTACGCTGACACTAACCCGTGCCCTCACACGTACGCTCACCCTAAACCGTTGTCATACACTCACCTGGACCCTAAAGCATTCCCATCCCCTAACCCTAACCCGAACCCTAACCCTAACCCTTCGCCGAAGCCTTATACTCAGCCGTCCCCTAATCCTAAACCGTACGCTAACACTAATCTGTGCCCTCACATGTATGCTCACCCTAAACCGTTGTCGTACCCTCACCTGAACCCTAAACCGTCCCCGTCCCCTAACCCTAACCCTAGCGCGAACCCTAACCCTAACCGTTTCTCGAACCTTACCCTCACTCGTCCCCTAATCCTAACTCGTACGCTAACACTAACCCATGCCCTCACACGTACGCTCACCCTAAACCGTTGTCGTACCCTCACCTGGACCCTAATCCGTCCCCGTCCCCAAACCCTAACCCTAGCCTGAACCCTAACCCTATCCCTTCCCCGAAGCCTTACCCTCGCCCGTCTCCTAATCCTAACCCGTACGCTAACACTAACCCGTGCCCTCACACGTAGGCTCACCCTAAATCGTTGTCGTACCCTCACCTGGACCCTAAACCGTCCCCGTCCCCTAACCCTAAGCCTAGCCCGAACCCTAACCCTAACCCTTCCCCGAAGCCTTACCCTCACCCGTCCCCTAATCCTAACCCATACGCTAACACTAACCCGTGCCATCACACGTACGTTCACCCTAAACCGTTGTCGTACCCTCACCTGGACCCTAAACCGTCCCCGTCGCCTAACCCTAACCCTAGCCCGAAACCTAACCCTAACCCTTCCCCGAACCCTTACTCTAACCCGTGCCCTAATCCTAACCCGTACGCTGACACTAACCCGTGCCCTCACACGTACGCTCACCCTAAACCATTGTCGTACCCTCACCTGGACCCTAAAGCGTCCCCGTCCCCTAACCCTAACCCTAGCCCGAACCCTAACACTAACCCTTCGCCGAAGCCTTACCCTCACCCGTCCCCTAATCCTAAACCGTACGCTAACACTAATCTGTGCCCTCACATGTACGCTCACCCTAAACCGTTGTCGTACCCTCACCTGGACCCTAAACCGTCCCCGTCCCCTAACCCTAACCCTAGCCCGAACCCGAACCCTAACCCTTCCCCGAAGCCTTACCCTCACCCGTCCCCTAATACTAACCCTTACGCTAACACTAACCCGTGCCCTCACACGTACGCTCACCCTAAACCGTTGTCGTACCCTAAACTGGAACCAAAACCGTCCCCATCCCCTAACCCTAACCCTAGCCCGAACCCTAACCCTAACCCTTTCCTGAAGCCTTACGCTCACTCGTCCCCAATCCTAACCCGTACGCTAACACTAACCCGTGCTCTCACACGTACGCTCACCCTAAACCCTTGTCGTACCCTCACCTGGACCCTAATCCGTCCCCGTCCCCTAACCCTCAACCTAGCCCGAATCCTAACCCTAACCCTTTCCCGAAGCCTTACCCTCACTCGTCCCCTAATCCTAACCCATACGCTAACTCTACCCCGTGCCATCACACGTACGCTCACCCTAAACCGTTGTCGTACCCTCACCTGGACCCTAAACCGTCCCCGTCCCCTAACCCTAACCCTAGACCGAACCCTAACCCTAACCCTTCCCCTAAGCCTTACCCTCACCCAACCCCTAATCCTAACCCGTACGTTAACACTAACCCGTGCCCTCACACGTACGCTAACCCTAAACCGTTGTCGTACTCTCACCTGGACCCTAAACCGTCCCCGTCCCCTAACCCTAACCATAGCCCGAACCCTAACCCTAACCCTTCCCCGAAGCCTTACTCTCACCCGTCCTCTAATCCTAACTCGTACGCTAACACTAACCCGTGCCCTCACACGTACGCTCACCCTAAACCGTTGTCGTACCCTCACCTGGATTCTAACCGGAACCGTCCCCTAACCCTAACCCTAGCCCGAACCCGAACCCTAACCCTTCCCAGAAACCTTACCCTCACCCGTCCCCTAATACTAACCCTTACGCTAACACTAACCCGTGCCCTCACACGTACGCTCACCCTAAACCGTTGTCATACCCTAACCTGGAACCAAAATCGTCCCGTCCCCTAACCCTAACCGTAGCCCGAACCCTAACCCTAACCCTTTCCCGAAGCCTTACGCTCACTCGTCCCCAATCCTAACCCGTACGCTAACACTAACCCGTGCTCTCACACGTACGCTCACCCTAAACCGTTGTCGTACCCTCACCTGGACCCTAAACCGTCCCCGTCCCCTAACCCTAAGCCTAGCCCGAACCCTAACCCTAACCCTTCCCCGAAGCCTTACCCTCACCCGTCCCCTAATCCTAACCCGTACGGTAACACTAACTCCTGCCCTCACACGTACGCTCACCGTAAACCGTTGTCGTACCCTCACCTGGACCCTAAACCGTCCCCGTCCCTTAGTTCTAACCCTACCCCGAACCCTAAGCCTAACCCTTCCCCGAAGCCTTAACCTCACCCGTCCCCTAATCCTAACCCGTACGCTAACACTAACCCGTGCCCTCACACGTACGCTCACCCTAAACCTTTGTCGTACCCTCACCTGGACCCTAAACCATCCCCGTCCCCTAATCCTAACCCTAGCCCGAACCCTAACCCTAACCCTTCCCCGAAGCCTTACCCTCAACCGTCCCCTAATCCTAAACCGTACGCTGACACTAATCTGTGCCCTCACATGTACGCTCACCCTAAACCGTTGTCGTACCCTCACCTGGACCCTAAACCGTCCCCGTCCCCTAACCCTAACCCTAGCCCGAACCCTAACCCTAACCCTTCCCCAAAGCCTTACCCTCACCCCTCCCCTAATACTAACCAGTACGCTAACACTAACCCGTGCCCTCACACGTACGCTCACCCTTAACCGTTGTCGTACCTTCACCTGGACCCTAAACCGTCCCCATCCCCTAACCCTAACCCTAGCCCGAACCCTAACCCTAACCCTTCCCCGAAGCCTTACCCTCACCCGTGCCCTAATCCTTGCCCGTACGCTAACACTAACCCGTGCCCTCACACATACGCTCACCCTAAACCGTTGTCGTACCCTCACCTGGACCGTAAACCGTCCCCGTCCCCTAACCCTAACCCTAGCCCTAACCCTAACCCTAACCCTTCCCCGAAGCCTTACCCTCACACGTCCCCTAATCCTAACCCATACGCTAACACTAACCCGTGCCCTCACACGAACGCTGACCCTAAACCGTTGTCGTACCCTCACCTGGACTCTAAAACGTCCCCGTCCCCTAACCCTAACCCTAGCCCGAACCCTAACCCTAACTCTTCCCCGAAGACTTACCCTCACCCGTCCCCTAATACTAACCCTTACGCTAACACTAACCCATGCCCTCACACGTACGCTCACCCTAAACCGTTGTCATACCCTCACCTGGACCCTAATCCGTCCCCGTCCCCTAACACTAACCCTAGCCCGAACCTTAACCCTAAACTTTCCCGGAAGCCTTACCCTCGCCCGTCTCCTAATCCTAACCCGTACGCTAACACTTACCCGTGCCCTCACACGTACGCTCACCCTAAATCGTTGTCGTACCCTCACCTGGACCCTAAACCGTCCCCGTCCCCTAACCCTAACCCTAGCCCGAACCCTAACCCTAACCCTTCCCCGAAGCCTGACCCTCACCCTTCCCCTGATCCTAACCCGTACGCTAATACTAACCCATACCCTAACCCTAACCCGTACGCTAATACTAACCCGTACCCTAACCCTAACCCGTACGCTAATACTAACCCGTACCCTAACCCGTACCCTAACTCTAACCTGTAGCCATACCCTGAACTGTACCCGAAACCTAACCCTAACCCATACCCTTATCCGTCCGCTAATCCTCCACCGGACCCTAACACTAACCCGTACCCTAACTCGTACCCTAACCCTAATCCTTTGCCATACCCTAGCCTGTACCCTAAACCGTACCCGTTTCCTAACCCTAACTCTAATCCTGACGCTAACCTGTATCCTAATCCTAACCTGTACACTAACACTAACCTGTACCCTAAAACGTACCCTAACCCTAACCCGTACCCATACCCTAAACTGTACCCTAACCGTAACCTGTACCCTAATCCTAACCAATACCCTAACCCGTACCATAACCCTAACCCATACCCTAACCCTAAACCTTAGTCATACCCTAAACTGTACCCTAACCTGTACCCTAACCCAAACCCCTACCCTTACCCATACCCTAACCCTAACACGTAGCCATACCCTAACCTGTACCCTAACCCGTACCCTAACCCTAACCCGTACCATAAACCTAAACATAACCTGTACCCTAATCCTAACCCGTACCCTCGCACTAACCTATACCCTAATCCGTATCCTAAGCCTAACCTGTAGCCGTACCCGAACCAGTACCCTAAACTCTACCCTAACCCTAACCCTATCATTAACCCGTACCCTAATCCTAACCCGTGCCTAACACTAACACGTACCCTAACCTTAAACCATAACCATACCCTAAACTATACCCTAACCCTAAACCATACCCTAACCCGTACCCTAACCCTAACCCATACCCTAACCCTAACCCGTAGCCGTATCCTAACCTGTACCCTAACCCGTACCCTAACCCTAACCCATACCCTAAACCTAACCCTAACCTGTACCCTAATTCTAACCTGTACCCTAACCCTAACCTGTACCCTAACCCATACCCTAAACCCTTATCCTCACCCCTAACTTAATTCTGATTTTTATATTTTAAAATATATTTTTCTGTTGTTAAAACAACTTAGCAGAACAACAAAATAAATCAGAAAGTAACCTGAGTGTCCCTCAAAAAGTTAAGTCTGAAATACTTGGTACTTCTGTTCTACGGACTGTTATGTAGCCTATAAAATGTGTGAGAGCTAAATCTGTTTTTCTACAGCGAGAAACATGATGTTCCACATGTACGGAACACCTGGATAAAATGAGAAAGCTACACATTATGTTGGTCGTTTCAGGGAGTTGGAAAGGAGGGCAAGTGGTAAAATATTATCTTTCCCTTTAATCTTTTTAAATTTCACTTGTTACAAAGCATTGAATTATAATTGTACTTTTAAAAAGTAACAATGGAAATTTAAAAGAAAAAATATATATTGTTTTTAATTACATTTCATAGAATTATTATCCCTGAATCATAATTCTGTTAGTACACCAGTATAGAGATTATTTCTTAATATTTAGGTGAGAACCATTTCCTTCCGTTTTTTAGAATAATTCTGTAAACTCATTTCCAGGAATGGCACTCTTCCCCAAATTAAAGGTTTAACAAGGGAGATGCAAGCAGAATAATCATGAACACACAAAGCAATACAACAGGAACAAACAATTTCTAACTTCCAATAACAGTTCAATTTAGAAGAGGGTTTACATCTTCAGAACAAAAGCATTCCTCCTTGACTTTCTAACCAGTCAAAATCTGTGTATTCCACAGAAAACTGTGATGTTATTCCCATAAAACTACCCTTTATTGCTTCTGCCTCCATTAAATTTCCTAGGCACTAGTGTTTTAATGTACAGGGTAAAAACAAAATCCTAATGTGATTTATTTATAATGCGTGTGTTCTTTGTCTTATCCTAGTGTCTAAAGTCTTCTCCATGGCTGGACCCCAAATAATATTCCTTTACGTGCTAAGTGACATCTGGAGAGTGGGAGAGGTTTAATAAATACCTTAACCCTAAAGCATACCCTAACCCGTACCCTAACCCTAATCCTAACCCGTACCCCAACCCATACCCTATCCGGTACCCTAACCCGTACCCTAAACCCTAACCCTAACCCTAACCCCTAACCCCTAACCCCCAACCCTAACCCTAACGCTAAACTCTAACCCTAACCCTTACCCCCTAACCCCAGCCCCGACCCCCGACCCCCGACCCCTGACCCCTGACCCCTGACCCTCACCCTCGCCTGTAAAAACAAGGTCATATGACTATAATTCATTCCAGGAACACAACCATATTGAGGGAGAAAGGAAATAGCTACTCTAAGCTCTGGATGATAGACCAAAAACCATATTTAAAGAAAACTATGTCATTGCTGTTTTCTACTCCAACAGACGGGTATAATGAAGCAAGGAATCCCCCTGGCCCTCCAAGATCTGCCTGGGGACCTAATCTGGGAAATTCTTATACATCAAGAGATGGCTCTGAGCTGAATTTCTGCAAAACAAGACTATCCCGTGCAAAGAACAACCCAGTAGAGCTTTGTATCCCATCAGCTACAGGAAGAGAATGGCTTCAGGCTACTGAAAGCCAGCAGCATTTACAACTTAACTCCCATGGCCTCTGCAGTGGTACGTCTGAGTTTTCTGTTTGCTTCCCTTTTCTGACTCTCTTCTCAATAAATGCACATTTCTTAATATAATGTCATAGTGGAAGCAAAACAGACCTTCAATTTTTAGATCTCAATTTATAAAACACTTAGAGTTTCTAGGGGTTTTGCTTTTAAATTCAAGTACCACATAATTTGAAAATTGTACAAGTTCTAATTATTCAGTTCCAATACACCAAACACTGGAGAGGTCCCTCTCAGCGGGAGCGCCACCGATTCCACAATGACAGGGTAACAAGGCGCCCTCCTCCCTTCTCTTCTGCCAGAGTGACCACTATGTGTTTAAATCCACGCCCCCTGGCAAGTTTCTAAGGTGAAATTCTGACACCCTTCCCTTTCCCATCCCAGCAGGTGGCCAAGGGCCGGCTGGGGCTGGAGAAGTGCAGTAACCAAGGCTGGGCCAGCTGGCCAGAGTGGGGGTTGGCGGGGCGGGGGGGCGGGGGGTCCCAGCACGTGAAATCACCATGCAGGATAAATCCCTTGGGCTTCCCATGGGCCAAGGGTGAGTCTCTCAAGGCACCGGCCCCTCTCAGGTTCTGCTTGCAGAGACATCGCGGGGGAGGGGCACTTGGCTTCTTAGGAAAACCGCGCACGAGTGAGCTTTACACCTGCAGATGTTCTGTAAAACGGGAGTGAGTAGGCTCGGGCTCGTCCTCAAAGCCTTTACTCCAAAGGCGAGCCCTTCCTGCTGCCGCCAGGTTAGGTAGCTCCGCGACTGTACCAAACAGCTCTGGTGTAATTCGTCGTTCCTTCCTCCACCCACCCCACCGAGCCGCTGTCCCCTTACCTGCGGTCCGCGGCCCTCCGCTCCGCGCTCGGATGCCGCTGGGGTGCCAGGGACCCACGGGACGGGTCGTTCCCAGCCGCCGCGCGCTGGCTCCTTAGACCCCCGCCGGTTCGCGCGGCGCCGACGGCGAGGAGCCCCGAGGACGCCCCGCGCCAGGTGCGCTCTGGCCGGGACGCCCGCTTCCGGGAGAGGCGCGCAGACCGCCGCAGCCAATGCCGAACAAAACCCGCCCCGGCAGCGCCGCGTCCGCGCGGCACAGCACGATCTCGGCGCTCTGGACACGGGCGCCGCGGGCCGAGCGTCTCCTCTCCTGAGAGGCCGCTACGGAGGCCCCGGCGCGTGGGCCCCTGCGGCGCGGAGACCGCTCCAGGCCGGACTCACCGACACCAAAACCGCCAGGAGGAGCGCTTGGCGGGACTCGGCAAACAACCCAATGTTTTAAATGGAAAAAGGACTTGAAAAGACCCTTCTCCAAATAAGACATACAAATGGTCAACAAGCACATGAAGAGACGTTAATCATCATGAGCCGTGATGAAATGCAAGTTAACACCACAGCGCCATACACCCCTCCACACACTAGAAGGCCTACAATCAAGAAAGCTAAAAATAACAGATGTTGGCAAAAATTTAGAGAAACTGATACAGAATTTCCCACAGGGAAAATGAATGAGTTCTGGAGGAGGATGCTGAGAATATTTGTACAACAACGTGAATGTAGTTAATGCCATGGACTGTATGCTCAAAATGATTTAAATGGCAAATGTTATGTTATGTGGGGGGGGGGTGGGTAACATAATTTAGCCCCTGCTTTATACCAGACCCCAGAGTCAAAGCTTCTCATCCATTTTCTCGCTTTTACTTAACCTCCTAGGATCTTCACACTCCCATTTAACAGACGAAGCTGAGCCTGAGAGGTTAAACTAAGTGACTTGCCCAAGGCTCACTCGGCCAAGTCTACACTGTTCAATGTTACTGTATTTACTGAGCACCTACTAGAGCACCTACTGAGCAATACCTCCAGCACCTGCTAGAGATATTGTGGGAGGACCAGGGTGAACGGGGGCTGAAAGCAGATTACAAAACATGGGTAGATCCTGGGGCCCTGGTCTCAGACACTGAAGTTTCTTGGAGTGGAGGGGATGGCCTGTGTCACACTTGTGGAGCCTTTCATTCCACCCCACCGCACCCCCAGAGGAGGGAAGCAGCTGGCCTGATACTGAATATTAGCTCAGCTGGGGAGGAGTCCTGGGGCTCTGGAGAAGGCATCTCCTGCCCCACTCCCCACATTGCCCCCTAGAGTCCAGTACGTGGGCACAAGCATCCCTGTGGCGGGGCAGGAGGCACATCTCATGGCACCCCTCTCCTCCCGCCCTGCAGTGGTGACACTGAACCCATACACGCGCCAGAAGGACGACGAACTCTCCTTCTCTGAGGGCACCATTATCTGCATCACCCACCGCTACTCCGATGGCTGGTGTGAGGGCATCGGCTCAGAGGGGTCTGGATTCCTCCCCGGGAACTATGTGCAGGCCAGCTGCTGACGCCTGGGATCTCTGGGATGCTGACCCAGGCACCGCCTTCAGTGAGCCTTTTGAGTCCCACTCCAAAGCCTGCTCCAGTCAAGACTGGACCAGTCCTGCACGCCTCCTGGGCTGTGAGCTGTGTCTGTTCCTTCCCCCCAGTGCAGTGGGAAGGGGTCCTGGTAAAGACAGAGGAGGCACCCAGAGGCCTGCTGGAGACAGGAAAGAACTGGAAGCCAGGGAGTTTGGTGCCCTTATCCACAGGGGACCCTTACGCCATGAAGACAGGGTCTCCAGCTGCAAGTGCCGACTTTGAATACAATCCTGACGACCTCCTGATGGTTGCCCTGCAGGGCTAGCGGCCGAGGGACTGAAAGGCAGCCCACTTGCACGGCTCCTGCTAATTGAGCCTCCTCTGCCTGCCCTAAGCAGCAGAATCTCCCATGTCCTCGGTGCTTACGGAGCCTCCACACTAGACCCCCGTGCCCCTCCGCTCTCCCATCTCCTCGGTGCTCACGGGGCCTCCACACTAGACCCCTGTGCCCCTCCGCTCTCCCATCTCCTCGGTGCTCACGGAGCCTCCACACTAGACCCCTGTGCCCCTCCGCTCTCCCATGTCCTCGGTGCTCATGGAGGCTCCACACTAGACCCCTGTGCCCCTCCGCTCTCCCATCTCCTCGGTGCTCACGGCAACCTCCACACTAGACCCCTGTGCCCCTCCGCTCTCCCATGTCCTCGGTGCTCACGGAGGCTCCACACTAGACCCCTGTGCCCCTCCGCTCTCCCATCTCCTCGGTGCTCACGGAGCCTCCACACTAGACCCCTGTGCCCCTCCGCTCTCCCATGTCCTCGGTGCTCACGGAGCCTCCACACTAGACCCCTGTGCCCCTCTGCTCTCCCATCTCCTCGGTGCTCACGGAGCCCTCCACACTAGACCCCTGTGCCCCTCTGCGGAGGTGGGCTGCACCCTGCTCTTCTGCCTGCTGCCTGCTTTGTTGTGTATTCAGGCTTGGTTCCCCAAGCTGGGCACTCCTCCAAGAGTGGGGACCAGCTCCCTCACTTAAGTGGGGCTCTCTGAGAGCAGAGATCACCTCGCCCTCATCCCTCAGACTGCAGCGTGAGAGATCTCGCTCACCTCTGCCCCTTCACCTCCTTTACAGCTCTGAAACACCAAAAGACGGAGGTGGGCCTTGGGTTTCCACTGGCTCTGCTTTAAAGCATCATGGCTTTCTGTTCCATACGGGAGGAGGGGGACTCAGAGGGCCCCGTCAGTGGTGCGACTTTGGTTAAGTCCCTGGTTTCTTGCTGCATAGACGAGGCTGGGGTGCGAGGAGACACCTTCGGGCTCTGTGAGGTCCCTGGCTGGCCAGACCCGAGCCCCGGGACAGTGTGCTACCTCTTTCCACCAACAAGAGGTGACCGTTCCCTCTAGCTTTTTTTCCTGTGGGGATGCCGACAGAGTGGGGGCGGGGAGGGAGGCAAGGAGTGTAGTATAGGGTCACAGTAGGTAAAGCAAGATCTAGGCCTGGGACCGTCGGCAGGGAGCGCCACCTCTCTCCGCAGGGAGTCCGGTGCGGGGGAGGTCGCGGGGGGGCATTTCGGGGCCTGGGTCCCCTGGACAGAAGACTGGAGGAGGGAGGCCATGCATCCCAAGGCAACAGTTAACCGTGACGCGGCGGGACATGTTCCTTCTCTACCCTGACAGGGAACCCCGTCCTCCCAGCTGGGAGGACAAGGTTTTTGGAAACACTGCTGCCTGCTCAGATATGCGCGCCACCCTGGTGCGGCCAGACTCCGGAATTCGCTTGCAGTGGAACTGGGGGAGGCAGCCGAGCTGGGTTAACTGCACAGATGGGGACAGCTCCCAGCTCCCTCCTCCAGTCCCCAAATGGACCACCCTGGGATTCCAGGAAATCCCGGAGGGATATACCAAAACGAAAGGGAGAGAGAGTAATAAAACTAGCTTTCTCTTTCCCGACCCCCACCGGCCCCCCCCCGCCCGGGTGCCCTCTGCAGGCCACGTCCTCAGCACCTGTTGCAGGTGTAGGCACACTTCGGTGGAGGTTTCCCAGGGCACCACCCTGGCGCGGAAGGAGCTGGACTCGTCCTTCTGCGCCTCCTGCGTAAGGCGGTGCATGCGTAGCGGTGGCGCAGGAAGGCCACGTCGCCGCCTGCCAGCAGCCCCACGGGGCAGAAGTCGTTGGCGCCGCCGCTCACGTAGAAAAGGCGCTCGAAGTGCACGCCGTCGTGGGCCCGCTCGCGCAGGTAGTCGCTGAGCACCTTGTGCTTGCACATGTTGGCGGGGTAGCGAGCGCAGCTGTGCGCGTGGAAGGGCCGCAGCGCCAGCAGCCCCCAAGGGTCGCGTCCCGACGGGTTGCTGAAGATGCGCCGAAACAGGCCGTGGTGGCCGGCGGCGCGCAGCGCACTCTCCACGCCAAAGGTGTTGGCGTCTGAGATGAGAATAACCTCAAAGCAGGCGCCCTGCTTGGCCACAAACTGCAGCAGCTCGCCCATGCCGGGCGACAGGGGGATGGCCTCGTAGATGGCGCGCAGGTCCCGCGGCCGCACGCCCTACTCGCCCAGGTACTGGAAGACGCGCTGCATGTACTCGTTGTAGAAGCCCTCGCGCTAGGTGGCACGCAGGCTCTCAGGCAGCCGCTGGCCCGCCGCGGCCCGCGCACGACAGACTCGTCGCTGTTTTCGTCCACGATAGTCTCGTCAAAGTCGAAGGTCAGGAGGAAGCGCGGCACGCCCGGCGCAGCCATCCCGCTGTCCTCTACCAGCTTTGTCCTGAGCGATCGAATCCTTTTGTGGTCACCAAAAAGAGTCCCTCCGAGGAAAGGGGGACAGGACCTCTGAGCTTCACCTTCAGGGTGGGGAGCGGCGGCTGCAGAGGTCTGTCCTGGCTGAGTTTGGAGTGTAAAGAGTGGGGAGAGCGCCTAGCTGAGGTATTTGGGCGCAGGATGGAGCAAGGGGAGCTTACGGGAATTGGAGGGGACGCTGTGTCTTATCCATCCCCGGATTTCTGGGCTCCGGCTCTCACGAGTCCCTCCAGTCCAGAGGGTCCGTGAATGATGTGCAT
Source organism: Lagenorhynchus albirostris (assembly GCF_949774975.1). Taxonomy (NCBI): domain Eukaryota; kingdom Metazoa; phylum Chordata; class Mammalia; order Artiodactyla; family Delphinidae; genus Lagenorhynchus; species Lagenorhynchus albirostris. Next base: position 82,208,679 of record NC_083111.1, on the reverse strand, counting down.
GTGGGCCATTCCCTCCACTTGCCCCCCATCCCCATGTTATGTATTTTTAACCACAATAAAAAAAATGAATGAAGCACTGATAATACATGTTACAACATGGATAAACATTGAAAACATTCTAAGTCAAAGAAGTCATACTGAAAAGGCCACTCATATCACAATCATCTTGTGTGCTTTAAATCCATAGCAGTTTTGAAAATGAGGGGATGGGACTTCCCTGGTGGTCCAGTGGTTAAGACTCTGCGCTCCCAATGTAGGGGGCACAGGTTCGATCCTTGGTCGGGGAACTAAAATCCCGTGTGCACAGCATGGCCAAAAAATAAAATAAAATAAACGTCATTGGCCTGGTTTTGGGTCATAGCATCGTCCTTGAACCATCAGAGCACCCATAAGGTGTACCATGGGATTGGCTAGATGTGGATCATACGCCCATCTTCAAGGTGGGTGGAACGTAGCATCAGCCCTCTGGAACTGTTTGGACTGGAAACAGGTAAGAAGTGCCCAGAGGAAAGCTGAGGTTCTGGACTTTGGCATGAGAACAGATGCTGGCTTGGGGAAAGCGGCAGATTCAATTGCCCAGCAGCATGGTCAGCTCAGTAATTGGCCACAGAGGCTTGACGGGGACCAGACTGGCCTGAGCTGGAGGACCACAGATGCCTGCCTGTGTGGTCAGAGGTCAAGGGCTGTCCTGAGACTTGATGTCTGTTGATGCCCACTCAGATGGGACAAAGGATGCCTGCAGTCCCAGGAGGGCCCCACCAGCCCTCAGGAGGCAGCATCTGGGGGCTGGTAGGTCGCTGCACCAAGTTCTGTATAAATTCATAACATGACCATGGAGTGACCTCAGCCAGGCCTGTGCTGGACCGGGGCTGCCCAGGCCAAGTGGGGCCAGCACTGCTCTTTCCAGTTCAGATGGTAGGAGGAAACCCTGTGGACTTCTGAGGCCCTAACAACTGTTGACTGAGGTTGAGTTGGATTTGAAACAGTCAGTGACCGGAGCAGACATTTCATTCTTCTGCTATCAGGTTCCAGGACGGGGGGTAGATAACCAGCGGTCCAGGTGAACCCCACACTCATGAGTGACCCAGGGCAAGTCCTGTCCATCCTAGAGGACTCAGAGGTGTGGGGTTAGGGGGGTCGTGGGCCAGTTATGCTTAACACTAACCCACTAACCCTAATGCCCAAATCTCTACTGTTAACTCCCTAACCCTAACCTCCTAATCTCTAAACCTAAACCCTAATACTCCTAACCCCTAGCCCCTATATACTCGACCTTGCCCTGTAAACTCCTAACCCTTACCCTGACCCTGACTCAGACAATCTAACCTAACCCTCTAACCCTGACCCTCTAGCCTGCATCCTTTAACTCTAATCCCTCCAAACCTCATCCTCTTTTTTTGTTGTTTTTTTGTTGCACCTGGTCTTTAGTTGCAGCAGGCAGGCTCCTTAGTCGTGGCTCGTGGGCTCCTTAGTTACAGCTTGCCAACTCCTTAGTTGTGGCATGCGGTCTCCCTAGTTGTGGCATGCAAACTCTTAGTTGTGGCATGAATGTGGGATCTAGGGCCCTGACCAGGGATTTGACCCAGGCCCCCTGCACTGGAAGCACGGAGTCCTATCCACTGCGCCACCAGGGAAGCCCTTCATCCTCTTAATGTACCCTCTAATTCTGCCCCTGAGCCTCTAACCCTGACCCTGACCCTACATTCTAACCCTGAGCCCTGAGCCTGAATTTCTATCCTTACTCCTGACCCTCTAACTCTGAACCTTACTCTACTCCTAACCCTAACCTCTGAGCCTGACCATGATCCTACACCACCCTTAACCCTAATCCGAATATAGGTCCCTATTAGAACAGATTGAAAATTTGAACCCTACTCCAATCCCTTTTCCCTGTGTAATCAGAACCATAATTTTCATTTTTGTCTGAAACCTAAGCCTGTTCAATTACGCCTTTTCTAAATGAACTCTAATATACAGTAAACTGAACAAAACCTTAGTTCTTATACCCACATAACCCTACACTGTTAGTGGTTATATAGACAAACCCTTTGCCTGTAACCTAACCCTAACCTCTAATTCCTAACCCCAACTCTAACTTACATCCCAACCTCAACCCCAAACCTAACTCTAACCTCTAACCGTTAACCCACCCGACACAGCCACCCCAAACCTCAGCCAATGCCTGCTCAACTCCCAAACTGTATTCCTAACCCTAAAACAACCACATCCCCCATGAGTCCTTATCCTGGCTCCTCCAGCCACAAGCCTACCCTGATCCTCACCATGACGCTGGGCCTAATCCACCCTTGCATCCTATCAGCCCCAGAGCAAGTTGAAGAGGTTCTCACCTTCTTCTGAGCCCTGTGCCCTCCGCCCCCGAGCCCTGTACCCACGGAGATGGCTCATCCGCCTGGCTCCGCACCCCTTGCATATATCACCCAGCAGCATGGTGGTGTTTTGTTTTTTGCTAAGTTTTATTTTAATCCAAGGACTTTGCTTCATACAAAATGTCATTGTAGAAACAATAGCAGAATCCAAAGTTTGGCTGATAAATATTACTCAGGCAGCAAACTAGTCAATCACAGAATTTTTTTTAAAGCAAGTCCCAGTTGTGTTGCATGGTTGGGACTTCTCTTTTTGTTTTTGTTTTTTTTAAACACTGTTCTTAAATATAAAGTTTTGCAACAAACCCTTGATTTATATCAAATATAATTAAAAATTAACAAATGAATACATTTTATCAAAAAGTACGAAGATATACATGTCATGCACATACTTGAATATATGTATATATGTATATATTTTACATGCACACAGAACTTATTCAAACTACAGCCACTGCTTGACTGGTTCCAGATGCAGACAACTGGTTGATGCTCTTCAAATTTGGCAACTCACTATGAGATTTGGGGGGAAACGTGACAGCTGAGAAGAGACAGTACAGAAACAAAACGCAGAGTCGGGAAAACAAGACAGTATATCCCCCGCTCTCTGTAATTTTCACCAATTCCAGTGTCTAGAAGAATCCAGACAAGCCAGCATGGCTGGGTGGGTCCGGAAAAGTGGATTCTCTGCCCAACATGGCCTGGGGAAGCAGCTGTGGTTCTGCACAGAATGAATACACTCAAAATAATGTAGGCAGGGGGACCAGAGACAAAACATCTACCAAAATACACAAGCTTCTGCTCTGCAGCAGGAGCCAGGGATGACATGCACAGCCCGAGATTCCGATTTTAATTATATCCTACTTGAGTAAAATACTCCGTTATTTTAAAGTTTCAGAGTGTTGTGCCTTCAAGTAAGGAAATTCTATAAAATGGTTTGGTCACAATCATGCTCAAACCCTAGAACAGGTGGCGGTCTTGTGTGTTTTATTTCTAATATTAAACGTGTGTCTTTTGTTGCATAGCCCTATGGGTTAACGGCATCCACTCACGGGGACACACAGACACGCACACACACACATCACACTCCAAGTCTCTTTAGGAGAATCATGGGGTAAAAGCCAATGGGAACACTCAAATGCTCCAGCAAAGAGATCATCTCACATTTCAAACTGCGGAGGACACACCCGAATCTACTCATCTAAATGATCCTTTTGTTCACAAAACAGAGGCTCTCCAGTGCTTTATGCACCACGTCCTAACAGTGGCCTTCTTTGAATGTGGCCCTGAAGCGGGGCTTCGTTTGGCTGCCTGCTTTCCCACCTCTTGTGCCAGAAAGAGTGTGGGCTCAGACGCCCAGCTCAGCAGCTGCAGCAGCTGCTCCCTCCTCCGAGCTCCGGCCTCATTTCCGTTTGGTTCCCAGGGGCCCTCATCTGCTCAGACGCGGGCACTCCTCCTGCCCCCACCCCATCCAATCTCCCCCGCTTCCCACCAGCCTCTCCCCGATGAGTCTTCTGTGAAAAGAAATTTGCACAACTACAGAGATTGCGCCCTGCCTGTCAGGCACCCCGTCCCTGAGAATCGGGGGTAGAAAGACTGACCGGCCCGCGCGGGCCATGCTACACATGCCCTGCAGCCTCTACTGGTTCGAGGAAAAAGGGCAAACGGCCGCTTCCTTCCAACTACGACGGACCTACTGGATGTTTTCTGCACGTTCTCCATTACATCCGCTTTCTACTCAGTTGCTGTTTGCAACAGTTTCCACAAAGCCCACTCGCAGTCCACACAGGCCTCCCGTCCCGCCCCCGGGAGCCTGCGCGAGGGGCTAGGAGGTCAGGCACTTGGTCGAGAGCCGCGGGAGCCGGGGTGGTCTGGTCGGCCGCGTGGACTGGACACAGAGCATGACCTCCAGCAAGCCGAGAACACACATCCTGAGAGGCTGAGGTCCTCCTATAGGTTTCATGTTTTACAGTCATGTTAACATTCCCTTCCCCATTATTCTGTTTTTTTATTTTTATTTTCTGATCAAGTATATAGAGTCAACAAACGAGTGAAGGGTGTCGTGACTAAAAATCAAAACCAACAGCAAGAACGTTGTCCAGATTTGGTCCCTGTCAGGGCTGACTGTGTCTGGGAGAGGACAGAGCATCGGCGTGTGTTTCTAGTGCCTATTTGCCATTTTAGGTACGAAGGGCGCCACCGGACTGTTGGTGTGCGGGGGCTGACGAGACCTGCTCGGTTTACCACCGACTCTGTCCTGAGGTCTCGCCCGCCCCTCTGCACCACACGTTTGCATGAAGGATGATCCGCACAAGATTCAGACCTCCTGCAAAACGTTCCCAGCACACACCTCGGATGCTGGGTCCTCCACCCAGTGCCGCTCAGCACACACAGCCGCGTCCTGTGTAGGCTCTGAGCTGTGAGACCCAGGGAGGCAGCGCGGGAGGGGCAGAGGGGGAGCCACATCCCTCTACAAACCGCTCCACCCAGCGCGAGGGAGGAGACGCAGGGGCGAGGCGGTCCTCCCGGGGCTGCGGCCCCCGCCTCAGCGCCCGAGCGCCCCCGGAGCCCAGCGCGGATGATAAAACTCATCACCTGGGACGCGCCCGCCGGTCGCGGTGCGGCTAGCACCAGCGGTCTTGGTCGGGGTGGTGGTGGCTGCGCCGCCCCCGGCCGCCCCCGCCAGAGCTGAGCCCCAGAGTGCAGTGGTAGCCGTTGGGCACCCGGCGGAGGGGGTGCGACTGGGAGGTCAGGGAGGACACGTAGGAAGTCCGGGACGAGCGGCCCGAGTTGGTGGCCACGGCCTCCTCGAAGGTGAGCGTGTCCTCAGGTTGGGTGCGGGCAGCAGCCTCGCTGTCCAGACGCCGCCCCAGGTACGGGTCGGAGCCGATCCGAGAGCTGGCGGCCAGGGGCTGGCTGAGGGGGTCTCTCTGGAGCAGGGCGTTGTGTTCTGAAAGGCCACGGCTAAGCCGGCCGGGGGAGAAGGCAGGGAGGCTGGTCTGAGCCCCAGCAAAGTGGACGGGCGAGGAGTTGGCCGTCTTATAGGCGATGCTGGGACGGGGGGTCAGCGGGGTCTGGGGCAGCTGCCTCCGCCCGCCGCGGCCAGGGGTGCTAGCACCAGATGTTGGCAGCAGGGGGCTCCCGTTCGCTGAAGCACTGCCCTGCAGGAAACGGGAACACAGCAACCCCCAGTCAAAGGACAGGGCGAACAGAGCACAGCGCAGCGGAGAGCCATGGCGGGGGGGCGGGGTCGGGCAGCTGGGATGGACCCGGGGCGGCCCCAGGAGGGTCGGATGGCAGTCTGGGGATGGTGGTGACAGCAAGGGATAGGCACAGGGCCAGGGACCAGGAGACCACAGCCCAGCCCAGCTCAGTCAGCAGGAAAGCAAAGAAGGGACTGGACAGCGGGAGGGCCAGGGCTCCGCCCGGCAGGATGGACGGGCCCGGGAAGCAAGGAGCGCAGGTTTGGGCCTAGGAACCAGGACGGGAAGGGGCTCCCTCCCGGACCCCAGGGAGCGCGGGCGAGGTGGGGTTCTGAGGCCCACGTACCTGTCTCGGGGGTCCTGGCTCCTGCCCAGCGGTTGGCGACGCGGGGTGACTGCTGAGGGAGGGCTGGGGCTGTGGCGGCTCACGGCCCCCAAAGCGGTCGCAGGAGTAGAAGTGCTGCTTCTCGGAGGAGGCGGAGGGCTGCCTTCGCTCCTGGGACCGGCCCCGCTCCTGCCTGCGCTCCCGCCGGCAGCCTGCTGGCCCGTCCCCCGGGGGGCGGCCCTGGCCCCGCGGCGCTGTTGGGTGCTGGCGCGGGGAGAGGAGAAGTCAGCACAGCCAAGCCGGCGGCGAGACAGACCCCACCCCGGCCTGGCCCCCCAGGGCCAGCAGAGGGTCCCAGAGCAGAGCTGGGTGGGGGGCTCCTGCCTGGTCTCAGGCTCAGGGCTGGCTGTGGGGTTGTGAGGTGCAGAAAGGAAGAGGGTTCCCATGTGCTCTTGAACCCCCAACTCGAGCCACCGCCCCTCGAGAGACCCCTCGCACGCACCGCCATCTATGTCTGCGGACAGGCTGGGCCCCTTCTCCAGGGACCTCGGCTTCCTGTCCCTGCGGCGATGGCAGCGGTGGTGATGGTGGGGGGCGGCCTGGCTGGCCGGAGCGCGGTCCAGGGCGGCGTTGCACAAACGAGCCACGGGGGGACGCTGGGGCGCCAGAGTGGAGATGGAGCGCTTCATGGGGCTGGCGTCTGGGGCCGGCTGCGGGCGGGGACAGGGGTGCGCGCACGGCCTGAGAGTGGGGTCCAGGGAGGCCCAGGGCGGCGGGGAAGCCGCCATGACCCGGGGCTGGGCAGACCACAGGACACGTCCCATCGGGAGGAATGGGCCTGGGACTCTATCCCTGAAGTTGGGGCGTCTCCCCAGACAAGGGAGGCTGTGCCCCAGAGTGCTGGGGGGGGAGGGGGGAGCATGGCGCCACGGAGGGCCTGGCCTGCGGTCTGGCAGGGTCCCTGGGGAGGCCCACTGCGGGGCTGGGGGTCAGGGACCACCAAGCCCCGCCCTCTCCCTGGACTGGTCTTGCCCACCCGAGACCCACCGCTTCAGAAGCGCTCTTTGCACAAAATGCTGTTTGTGGGCCTGTCTCTCCCAGGCCGGGCGGGGCCCAGGAGGCCTCTTGGCCTCAGCGTCCCTACAGGACAGGGAGGCGCAAGGAGGAGGGAGCCTACTGGCCCGGCTGGAAGGATCCCCGGCGGCCGCGGTGAGGCCGCCGTGCCAGCCCTTCGGTCCGCCCAGCACCGCGAGGCCGCCCCCCCGGGCCGAGAGCGCACCCCACGGAGACGGGCTCACCCAGAGCCACTGCTCGGGCTCCAGCGGCAAGGAGGGGGGAGACGCGCCAGCTTGGCACCGCAGGGACGTGGCCAGGCCAGGAGGGCACCAGGCGCAGTGGGCAGAGACGGGGGAGTGAGGGCTTGGAAGAGGAATGCTCAACCCGGGGGCTGAGCCGGGAGACAGTGCTGCAGCCCCTGGCCAGGGGCTCCCTGCCAGGTGGTCAAGCGAGTCCCAGAGAAAGAACGTCCAGTGTCCAGAGAGGGAGCAGGGTCACCCCCAGGGCTCCGAGAGGACATGAGGGAAAAGGGTGGCTTGAGGAGGCCCTGTGTGTGATTTCTGGGGGAGTGAAGAGCTGGAGTGGGAGAGGCGTGTCCCAGAGACAGGGAAGGGCTGGGTCAGTGACACGGGGCAGTGGGGACTCTTGCTGGCCTGGCCACACCTCTCGAGGCCAGCATCGTGTTCTGAGGGTTCCAAACAGGGCCGGTGGTGTCCAGGCTACAGTGCATTCGGGGAGGCTCCACCCCAGCAAAGCCCGCATGTGGGACACAAGCTCCTCCATGCCAAGTCTCCTCACCCCCAACCCCCTCCCATGACCCCAACCCTCCCAGACCACCCACCTGAGTCTCTGCTGCCAGGCGGGGCATGGAGGCCGCTCGGCCCTGGCTCTCCAGCCCAGGTTGGGGCTCCCCGTCAGGGCCTCTCAGGGCCATGCTCTGCATCTGGACATCCACAGCCTGGGGGGACAGAAGCCCCATAGTCACACCCACCCCCATCACACTCTCACCTTCTCCCCCATGCCAGCCTCCCCCCATCCTGCTCTCGCCCTCACCCTCCCACTCTCACCCCACCCCCAACTCGACCCCCCAGCCCTGGGACCCCTCACTGGTTTTCCTGTCTGCACCACCGGGATCTCCGCGGAGTGGCCACGCTCCAGGGGCGTCGTCACCTCGCAGGGCACCTCCTGGGTCCTCTGAGTGCCCCAGGAGACCGACTCCTTTATGCCACCCTCTTGGGTATGTCTGTGGAGGAGAGAGGATTGTCCTGTGGGCCTGGAGGTCCATGGGCCACAGAACCTGGCTCCCATCCGCCAGAAACCTCCACCCCAACCCTGTTCTGGGCTAGAAGGAGCCCAGAGGAAGGAGGCCCCTTGAGTGTGGCCACTCTCCAGTGGAGGTACAGCAGTGGTCGTGCCCGCTCAGAGTTGATGGGCAGAGAGCCAGGAATCTCAGGGAGCAGCAGAGGGGCGAGACCAGGGCAAACAGACAGGAGTCTCTGCCTGGGCCTAGACCCTCTTGGACATGGCACTCTGTGCATCTCCTGACCCTCCCCAGCTCACCAAGCCCATCCACCCCACCCACCACGAGGCCTCACCTGGTCTCTTCACTGCCAGAACCTGGAGTTGGCCAGCACACCCGGGGAGGAACTCCAAAGGCTACCCCGTCACGGCCCTGGCTGCCCACCCTGGCCCCAGGTGTCAGTGTGGACACAGCTCTCCTTCTTGGGGACAAAGCTACAGCCTTTCATGCACGGCCTCCAGGCAGGCTCGACTCACATGCCGGGCAGGGGAGGACCAGGGAAGACACTAGAGGCGTCTGCATATGGCCTGGAGGAGCCACTTAGCTCCCAGAGGCTGTGCTGAGCCAGGGGAGAGGTGCAAGCCCAGAATCGAGCACAGAGACAGACAGCGTGGACAGGATCAGAAAGATGAAAGCTCTGGTGGGAAGCCTGCTCAGAGAGGGAGACAGCAGTCAGGCCCCAGACACTTGCTGGCTGAGTCTCGGGAGCACTGAGGGCTCTTGAGAGGGCGGAGCGCTGGAGGGATGGGAGGTGCTTACTCACCAAGGGGGTGATGGAGGATGCAGGGGCAGGTGGGAGCAGGCTTGGGGATGGGGCCATGTGGCCTGCTCGCCCACCCGGGAGGGAGGCCTGGCGGTGTCCTCAGTTTACCCCCCTCCTTGCAGCTCAGCCGCTGGGCCCTCAGCAGCAGGGTGGGAGGGACAGGGGACCGCCCAGGCCCCAGAGGCTGTTCTCACCCCACAGGGCCCTCTGGAGCGCCAGGAATGAAGGCAGGATGCCTCTCTCCAGCACCCTTCCTTCTTAAGGCTCCGTGAACCCACGAAGCCCTAGAGACAACGCTCCCTCCCCAGCCCGGGAAGTTCTGCACATGCGGGGCTGGGGGCGGGCTCCTCAGGTGCACCCTGCAGAGACCTTGCAGGCCGCTGCTCCCCCAGGGTCGGACCCTCAGGGCTAGACAACTCCACCCACATCAGGGGCTTAGGGGACAGAGGAGCAGAGTGTGGTCCTGAGCTCGGAACAAAAACAGGCTCTGTCAAAAAAGCTGGTCTGTCCCCTCCTTTCTAGGGAAGAGAAGGGAAGGAGAAGAGGCAGCTGGTGGGCTCCAGCTCCATGTTCCCGAGCCTCCCCGGGGGCTCTCAGAGGGGCAGCCCTGGGGGACAAGGGGCCAGTGCAGGGACACCTCGTGGTATCTGCTTCCCTCTGTTTGGGAAGGAAGCAGAGATGTTCGGGGCAGAGAAGAGAAAGAAACAGTGAGACAGCACAGCAGCAGACAAACAGATGGACAAGCCCCAGAAGAGACACGGGAGCCCGGCCGCAGCACAGACAGCCTGCGGGGTGTGGGCGTGGGGTCTACCTTGTATGCAACTCGAGCAGGGCATTTCTTCCCCAGCCCCAGGGGCGGGGACATGTGTTTCAGCATCTCAAACATATCATTGTAACTGATGCGCACACTGGAGGCCCGGCCCACAGGACAGAGGCAGAGTGGGGTCCACGGGAGGGGCGCAGCAGGAGGGAAGGGGGAGGAAGCAGACAAGAAAACAGAGCCAGTTAACCAGCGTCGGATTAAATGAAAAAACAGGTCAAATGAGGGATCTCTCTGCTGGGCTCGATCCCCTCCTTGCCCCAGCCTCACCTCCGCACCCTGGTCCCTCGCAGGGAGCGGGCAGGGGGGCATCTGAGCTAATGAACATGGAGGGAATGACAGGCTGCATCGGGGCGGCTTTGGGTTGTCAACTCTGATTTTACACTTTCAGAAGCCACGGGTAATGCCAAATTGGAAAAGAGCTGTTTCACCATGCCAGGGCAGCTGGCAGAGTTAAGTGACCAGCAAGGCCGGCTGGAGACCCACAGCAGAAACGTCAGCTTGCCTGATGAGCCAATTCACGCTCCATTTGCTTCCAAGCTAGCCGAGAGGCTTAAGAAGTGGAGAAAAGTCTAAAGCAGGCCAGAAAACGAGAGCGAGAGCCACGCTGTTCTGCAGGGAGCCCCGAGGCTCTAGAGACGAAGTCCACGGGGCCAAGGCCAGCTCCAGGCCCAGAGACACCCAAGGCCGGCCCGGGGCAGGGATGCTGCTGGGTCACGGCTGGGTGGGAAATGGGAGACTGCAGAGGGGGCGGGGGGGCAGCTGGGGTGAGATGTGGCTTGGTGCCACTCTTGTACCCTCCTGACAGCACGCCAGGAAGGGCTGGGACCAACATAAGGGATAAGGCTTCAGACTCAGGGAGGTGTCCAGTGGTTGTTGACTGTGTCTCCTCCGAGGCAGACGGGCCACCAGTCCTGAAGCCTCACCTCCACCCCTGGGATGGCTGCCTACGGGACCTGCTTGGGCTCCCAGAGACACAGGCGGGTTCAGGCCACCGAAGAGAGAAGGCGGACAGCCTTCTCCTGGCAGGTGGATCCACCCCAGGGTCTGGGCTCAGCTGAGTGGCCCCATCCAGAGGTGAAGCAGGACCTGTCTTTGGGCCCCACGGCCTCCGCCCTCTCCTCTCCCCAGCAACCAGAAAGCCCTGGGCTGTTGGACTCTCCTGGCCAGAGGGGCAGCTGCTCCTGGTCTACCTGCGCCCACACCCCCTCCTCGGGGGCCCTCGGCCTCTGGACTGTCTGACCTTCAGTCCACCTTCAAGAGCCCGGAGGCAAATCCGGGTGAGATGCCTGCTTCCTTGGCACAGGTGGGACCCGGTCTCCATCCTCACAGCCCAGCCAGAAAGCTCTGTGCGCACCGTCTCGTGAGGCTGCCTGTCCCCAGCCAGCTGGAGGGGTCGCGAGTCAGATGGGGAACCGAAGTGTCCAGGAGGTTGGAGTGCAGGCAGGACAGGGCAGGAGGGGCGAGAGGTGAGGTGTCATCATTCCCAAACCAGGCAGGGAGTGTGTGCTGTGTCTGCATTTCAGGCAGGGAAGGGTATGTCAGTTGGAGTAGCACACCTGGCTGGCCAACCTACGAGGGCAGTTCTTCCCTAAGCCAACGGGTGGCGCAAGACAACGCAACAAACTGTACATATCCTTATAATGAATCTGGCAACTGGAAAGGAAACGTCACAGGTCATGGCAACCGAGGCACGAGGAGCCCGTCCCACCCGTCCAGCCTTGCGCAGTCCGGAGGTGGAGCCGGGGCAGGCTGGACAGGCGGCTCCCGGCTGGGGCCTGGACCAGAGAGCCCCAGGAGGCACGGCGGCCCGCAGACAGTTTCCAGAGCCCACTGCAGCCGGGAGACGTTCCCTACAGAACAGCCTCGGGCCCTGTGTGTCCACCCTGCACACAGCACAACCGTTGGTCCGTCGACCCCTGGGCCTCGTTCACGGCTGTCTGGCCGCCCCTCCCCTCACTCCCTGAGTGCCTGAGCCCCCAGGGCCCCTTTGGCCGAGCCTTCTCTGCACACCTGGCTCTCCTGACTATCCCTGCCTCTCCGAGCACACCGTGTCCTTCCCTGGGGTCTGCGGGTCTGGCTAAGGGTCCCCCTTGTCCCCGGGTGGGCACCCTAGCCCACACTGACACTTGCCTTTCTGGCAAGATGGCCCCCTCCATCTCACCAACTTCAAACTGTGTTGCGTTTACTTCTGGGAAAGAGGGATTGAAGAGGAAGCCTCATTCCGGCCTCACACAAGGTGCTTGCTAACCTTGTGGACCCAAGGGACCAGCACAAAGAGGCTGGAAGCCTGGCGGAGGCACAGCCCCTACCATCACCCCTGTTCCTCGGCCCATCTTCTCTCTTCTGCCATCAAACCCCTCAGCCGCCACCAGAGGAAAAGTGGGGGCCTGATCCTGTAAAGCTGGCTCTAAAGCTGTTCTCTCTGTCTATAAAACGAAGTCAAAGCTAGCTGTTTGGCCACCTTGCAGCCCCTCTGCGATGCGCCCTCCCCGCGAGCCAGGCACCCAGCCCCTTCCCGTGCCCCCGCCCCCACCCTCCTCTAGAGCAAGCTCCGTCCACCCCGCTCCTTCAGTTCAGCTCAGCTGCCACCTCCGCTGACCCACCAGCCAGAGGTAAGCTCTCCCTCCGCAGACACGCCTGGCCTGCAGCTCCTCTGCCCCACGCCCGGCTGGGCCGAGCAGAGCTGAGAGCACACACCTGCTCCCCCGTGGGCCCCAGGCCCCAGCACATGGCACAGGCTCAGAGACATTTACTGGACAGATGGCTGACCATGAGGGTGAGCAGACAGATTGCTCACGGTAGCAGGTAGTGACCCTCCTGCTGAGTCTCCACACTTCACCACGAAGCACTGAGGCAACAGCAAAACGGAGGGTGGGGGAAGGCAGCGCCGGAAAGCAACAACTCCACGCCTTCCTCATCCCCCCACAGCATGCATGTGCACACACACATGTGCACGTACACGCCCAAGCACACCTGCATTCACACACACATACACACACATGCAATGATGCGCTGCAGTCACATGCACACATGCACGCAATCACACGGGCTGCTGCACATGCAAAAACACGTGCATACACACATATGTGCCTGCCTGCACGTAAACACACTCACATGCACTCGGGTGTACACAGACCTGTGCACAGACAGCACACACATGCTCATGCTTGTGCACACTCACGTAATACACACACATACACACAAAAGCTCAGGAACTTTCATAAAGTTTGTTTTTGTTTCAGCCTCCCCAAGAATGAGGAGACGGCAGAGGGTCCCTGGAAATAAAGATGGTCACGGCCCTGCATCTGTCACCGAGGCTAGTTGAAGGCTCAAGCACGCTCTGCCCTGCCAGTCGTGGGGTACAGACCCAGCCTGCTCAGCTGCCTCAGCCGAGCCTTCCGCTGCCCCAGCCGCTCATGGGAGAAGCACGTCTGAGTGTCAGTTGCAGGTCATGCCTGTGCTACTTCTGGACTGGGGGTCTTGTGTTATCCTGCTGGTATCTTACATTTTGCTATCTACTCTTCCATAAGCACTTCACCATATTCCTGAATGCCTATGCCTTCCAGAGGCCCCAGTTTTAGAACACTGGATTGGGGAAACAGTCAGCCGTCTCTGTGCACAATCACAAAGCTGCCGTCTGACCCAAGTCCACTTCTTGTATGTCTTAATTCTGCTCCACCTGGGGCTGATTGGGGAGGTGCTGGGTCTATAGTCCATAGAGATCTGGGAGACATGATCCCCCTCTCGCAGGCCTGCACTGACTTGCCTTTGCCTGTTAGTCCAAGTCATGCTCTATACAACATCTGTGTTTTTCTCCTCTAGAAAAATATATGCCCAGAAGCAGCAGCATCTCTTCAGACCACAGTCAGGATGGCCCTCCTGGAATGAGCCTCAATCCTGCCTCACTGGACTCCCTCCCGCCCTCTGCCTGACAAGGACCAGGCCTTGGGTGTGGTCAATCTCCCCTCCGGTCTGACTGGGCCTTCCTGACCAGAGAACCCAGGAATACCCCTGAGCCTGTGGACTCAAGCATGTGCTGTGGGCAAATGTGCTGATGCATCAAAAAAATGCTGGGACTCTCCAAGACCATGAAAAATCACACACAACACGAACCATAAATAACAGCCAGGCTTGTTCTACACTGTGTGAAAACTGTCAATTTTTCACTACACTGGAACACACTCAGAGATGCTCTGGGCCTGGAAGAGCCCCAGGGCCCTGGTGCTGCCCAGACCGGAAAGGGCCTCACATAACGCCTTCTGGATCTTCACTGTGATGGGATGGGGGCTCCAGGGAGACTGCATAAGAAGTGGGTACGGGAGCGCAGCCAAGCACCCAGGATTTTGGGGCCTGGAAAGCTCCAGAGTATTCCCCTTGCTGAACGTGGATTCAGAGTCCCAGGTGCTCTGTGGGTAGCAGGATCCTCCCATGAGGACGCTGACCATCTCCTCCAGACCTCTGCCACACAAAGAGTGACCAAACACAGAGCTGCGCCACAGGGACGCGGGCAGGCCAGGGAGCCTGAGGGAGAGGAGGCGGGAAGCAGCGGCACCCCAGTTCCATGGTCTTCTCGTCCCCCTGGAGCCCCCGCCCTGGGGCACAGTTCACTCCCGGGCTCACCGTGAGTGACGCGCTGAGCAGGCCTGAGTCTTACCGATGGCCAGATCTCTCGGGCCCTCTGCGTCCTGTGTTTTGCTGCAGAGAGTACACCCTTAGTAACTCCTCAAGTCACAGATCGAGAGGGTGAATGAATGAATGAGCAAGGGAATGAGTGAGCGATGAAGGAACAGACAAATCGGCAGATGGTGGATCCGTGCTGCCGTGCTGACCCCGAGTACGAAATGTCACAGGTGTGCAAGCATCTCCCACGAAACACAGTCTCCACCGCCTCCTGACCCCAAGCCACTCCCTTCAGGACACCCTTGCTCCACACCCTAAACTATAACCTAACCCTAACAAGAAGCCTATCCCTAACCCTAACCTGTACCCTAACCCTAACCCTAACGCTAACCCTAACCCAAACCCTAACCCTAACCCTAACCTGTACCCTAACCCTAACCCGTACCCTAACACTAACCTGTACCCTAACCCATACCCTAACCCTAACCCATCACCATACCCTAACCTGTACCCTAACCCATACACTAACCCATACCCTAACCCTAACCCTAACCCTAATCCTAACCTGTACCCTAACCCTAACCCATGCCCTAACCCATACCCTAATCCTAACCCATACCCTAACTCTAACCCATACCCTAACCCTAAACCGTAGCCATACCCTAAACTGTACCCTAACCCTAACCCTAACCTGTACCCTAACACTAACCCATACACTAACCCTAACCCATACCCTAACCCTAACCTGTACCCTAACCCTAACCCGTACACTAACCCGTACCCTAACCCTAACCCGTACCCTAACCCTAACTCTAACCCAAACCCATACCCTAAACAGTACCCTAATCCTAACCCATACCCTAACCCTAACCCTAGCCTCCTGACCCCAAGCCACTCCATTCAGGACACCCTTGCTCCACACCCTAAACTATAACCTAACCCTAACAAGAAGCCTATCCCTAACCCTAACCTGTACCCTAACCCAAACCCTAACCCTAACCCTAACCTGTACCCTAACCCTAACCCGTACCCTAACACTAACCCGTACCCTAACCCATACCCTAACCCTAACCCATCACCGTACCCTAACCTGTACCCTAACCCATACACTAACCCATACCCTAACCCTAATCCTAACCCGTACCCTAATCCTAACCCGTACCCTAACCCTAACCCGTGCCCTAACCCATACCCTAATCCTAACCCATACCCTAACACTAACCCATACCCTAACCCTAAACCGTAGCCATACCCTAAACTGTACGCTAACCCTAACCCGTACCCTAACCCTAACTCTAACCCAAACCCATACCCTAAACAGTACCCTAATCCTAACCCGTACCCTAACCCTAACCGTCGCCGTACCCTAACCTGTACCCTAAATCATATCCGTACCCTAACCCTAACCCGTACCCTAACCCATACCCTAATCCTAACCCATACCCTAACACTAACCCATACCCTAACTGGTATCCTAACCCTAACCCGTAGCCATACCTAACCTGTACCCTAAACAGTACCCTAACCCTAACCCTAACCTGTACCCTAACACTAACCCATACACTAACCCTAACCCGTACCCTAACCCTAACCTGTACCCTAACCCTAACCCTTACCCTAACCCATACCATAACCCTAACCCGTAGCCATACCCTAACCCGTACCCTAACCCTAAACCTAGCCCTAACCTGTACCCTAATACTAACCTGTATCCTAACCCTAACCCGTACCCTAAACCCTAATCCTTATCCGTGACTTAATTTTTTCTTTTGTATTTTAAAAAATATTTTTCTGGGGTTAAAACAAATTAGCAAAAAAACAAAATAAAACAGAAAGTAACCTGAGTGTCCCTCAAAAGCTAAGTCTGAAATACTTGGTACTTCTGTTCTATGGACTGTTATGTAGCCTATAAAAAGTGTGAGAGCTAAGTCTGTTTTTCTACAGTGAGAAACATGATGTTCCACATGTAAGGAACACCTGCATAAAATGAGAAAGCTACACATTATGCTGGTCGTTTCAGGGAGTTGGAAAGGAGGGCAAGTGGTAAAATATTATCTTTTCCTTTAATCCTTTAAAATTTCACTTGTTACAAAGAACTTGAATTATTATTGTACTTTTAAAAAGTAACAATGGAAATGTAAAAGAAAGAAATATATATTGTGTGTTTAATTACATTTCATAGAATTATTATCCCTGAATCATAATTCTGTTAGTACACCAGTATAGAAGTATAGAGATTATTTCTTAATATTTAGGTGAGAACCATTTCCT
Organism: Lagenorhynchus albirostris; assembly: GCF_949774975.1. Lineage (NCBI taxonomy): Eukaryota > Metazoa > Chordata > Mammalia > Artiodactyla > Delphinidae > Lagenorhynchus > Lagenorhynchus albirostris. The sequence continues at coordinate 82,191,934 of NC_083111.1, read as the reverse complement.
TCCGTTTTTGAGAATAATTCTGTAAACTAATTTCCAGTAATGGCACTCTTCCCCAAATCAAAGTTTTAACAAGGGAGATGCAAGCAGAATAATCATGAAAACACAAAGCAATACAACAGCAACAAAAAATTCCTAACTTCCAATAACAGCTCAATTTAGAAGAAGGTTTATATCTTCAGAACAAAAGCATTCCTCCTTGACTTTCTACCCAGTCAAAATCTGTGTATTCTACAGAAAATCTGTGATGTTATTCCCATAAAACTACCCTTTACTGCTTCTGCCTCCATTAGATTTCCTAAGCACTAGTGTTTTAATGGACAGGTTAAAAACAAAATCCTAATGTGATTTATTTATAATATGTGTGTTCTTTGTGTTATCCTAGTATCTGAAGTCTTCTCCATGGCTGGAACCCAAATAATATTCCTTTAGTTGCTAAGTGGTATCTAGAGAGTGGGAGAGGTTTAATTAATACCCTAACCCTAAAGCATACCCTAACCCTAACCCTAACCCGTACCGTAACCCATACCCTAACCCGTACCCTAACCCTAACCCAAAAACCTGTTAGAACCAAAAAGTGAATTCAGTAAAGCTGCAGGGTAAAAAATCAGTACATAAAAATCACTTTTCTTTCTTTTTTTTATAAATTTTTTAAAATATTTATTTATTTATTTATCTTTGGCTGCATTGGGTCTTCGTTGCTGTGCACGGCCTTTCTCTAGCTGCAGCGGGCGGGGCCCTCTCTTCATTGCGGTGCACGGGCTTCTCATTGCGGTGGCTTCTCTTGTTGCAGAGCATGGGCTCTAGGTGCGCGGGCTTCAGTAGTTGTGGCACACGACCTCAGTAGTTGTGGCTCGCGGGCTTTAGAGCACAGGCTCAGTAGTTGTGCTGCACGGGCTTAGTTGCTCCATGGCATGTGGGATCTTCCCGGACCAGGGCTCGAACCCGTGTTCCCTGTATTGGCAGGCACATTCTTAACCACCGAGCCACCAAGGAAGCCCTAAAAGTCACTTGTCTTTCTATACACTAATAATGTGCCAGCCATCAGAAAGAGAAATTGAGAAAACAATCCCATTTACAATTGCATCCAAAAAATACTTAGGAATAAATTGAACCAAGGATGTGAAAGCACACTGAAAACTGTAAAACACTGATGAAAGAAACTGAACAGACACAAATGAATGGAAAGATATCCCGTGCTCATGGATGCAAAGAACATTGTTAAAATGTCCATTCTACCAAAACCAATATTCAAATGCAAAGCAAGCCTGGTCAGAACTCCAATGGCATTCTTCACAGAAATATAGCAAACGTTCCTAACATTTGTGTGGAAACACAAAGGCCCCTGAATAGCCAAAGGGAGTCTGAGAAAGGAGAACTGGTTGGAGGCATCTCCCTCCCTGACTTCACACTACATTACGAAGCTACAGTCATCAAAAAGTGTGGAATTCACACAAAAACAGGCACGCAGACCAGAGGAACAGAACAGAGACCCAAGAAATAAACCTACGGTTATGCGGTCAGTTAATTCACAAGACAACAGCCAAGAACATACACTGGGGAAACAACAGTCCCCTCAATAAATGGTGCTGGCAAAACTGGACACCACACACCAAAGAACACTGCACTCTGTCTACACCACACAAAAACTGGCTAAAAACCCAGTGTTCCGCATCAAGCCCTTCCTCGTTTGGGTCCTCTGAGGACAGACACCCTCAGCAGTGAACCAGACACAAGAACCTTCTCCCCCACTTTTCCTCACCTTTTCCTTTAGCAGCATCACCTCCCAGCAGGTCCAGAGGAGACCTGGCTCCTGTCAGCGTGAACCGGACCCCACAGTGTCCCAAAGCCCCAGTGGGTCCTGAGGAGACCCGGCTTCTGTAGGCGAGGACTCGGCCCCGAGTTGTCCTGAAGCCCAGGCCGTCAGCATGGACTTGGCCCTGCGTGTTCCCGAAACCAAAGCCCCAGTAGGGCTTGAGGAGACCGGGCTCCCATCAGCTGCGCGCAGAGCCAGGTCCGCAGGCAGAACACGCATTTGCCAATCGAGTCAGGGTGGCGGGCTCGCGTTCCCCGCCAGCCAATGGGAAAGGGCAGACCAAGCGCCCTGCCAGTTCAGCAGAGGCCCCGCCCCCGGAGGGCAGTTCTGCTCCATCCGTTATGCTGTGGAAGTTCAAATTGAAATAGAGCCAAATGACCCATGAATTCTCCAAAATAGTTAAGGAGCAATTAACTCCTTAACCGTAAGAAATGAAATGACTATAGACACAGGCTTTACTTTTTTTTTTTAATATTTATTTATTTAGCTTCACTGCGTCTTAGCTGTGTCACATGGGACCTTTTTTTTTTTTTTTTAAGTTGCAGCATGCGAACTCTTAGTTGAGGCATGTGGGATCTAGTTCCATGACCGGGAATGAAACCCAGGCCCCCTGCACTGGGAGCGCGGAGTCTTAGCCACGGGACCACCAGGGAAGTCCCTAGACAAGAACCTTAAAACTTATGCCAAATTCACACAAATGTATTCACAGACATTTCAAATGCAAGGCTATCAAAATTACAGAGAAACATAGAAGAAAATCTACATGACCTTGGGTTTCGGCTATAGATCATGAGTTTTGAGTTTTAACATACAAAGGCCAATCACAGAAGATAAAAACATGGTGGACTTCATAAAATTAAATATTTCTACTCTGAAAGACCTTATTCAGAAAGTCCAAACGAGGCAGGAGATAAATGCTCTCCAGCCTACACATTTACAACTGGCCTCCTGTTCCCACTTCCCGGGGTGAGAAAAAATGGGCTCCAGGCTGGACATTCATTCCCAGCCCCCGGTTTACTTTTCCTGAAGCAAGAGACAAACAGGCTCCAGGACTACAAATTTATGGCCGCACTCCTGTCTATATTTCGAGATCTGCACCTCGATATAAAAACCAGCAACAGAAATAGGGTAAATAACCAGACATTGGACATTTTTATGGGAGGAACAGAGTGGGACTAAACCCTGTTAAAAGATCAAGAGGTCACACATTTCCCATCCTTGGGGCAAAGGAAACATTGCACATGTGCAGAAAGGCTCCTTGGGGGTCAAAAAGGAAGGGGCACCACCCCATAATAGGTGATGCTAAGGTCGTCCCATAGACCTCTGGGCTGTAATCCATCTTAGAAAAAAGTTCCGCACGCATGTTGGGGAGGGTCTTAGGGCAGGGCAAGTGTGGAAAAAGAAACCAGATAACTGGCCAGAGGTGAACAGAGACCCGGAAGAACTGCCCCGTATACATGACAAAACCGCCCCTTTACTGCATTCCTCCTCATTGGGGGGCGCCCACACCCTTTCTCTCCGGTGTGCATCTCTGCCTTGCTTCTGTCTTAACTAAACAAACTGCTTCTCTGTGTGCTCTCCCTTGTTGTTGTGCTATGTCTCTAATAATAAACTTTGTATCTGTTTTTAGTTTTTACCTCCATGAGAAATGCATTTTTCACGGGGGCAAGAGCTTGTGGCGGGGGGGAGGCTAGGATTCCTGGTTTTCATCCAGGCTACCCAGGTTCAATTCCTGGGCAGGGAATGAAGATCTCACTTCATGCCACTACTCACTGCTGCCTCTCCAAGATCAAAAAAACAAGCCACAAATTGGGAGAAAAATACTTGTAAACCACATATCCAGTAAAGGATTTGGACTTAAAATAGACAAAGATCTTTAAAACAGCCCCATTTTAAAAATGGGTAAGGATTTGAACACACATCTGGCCAAAAAATATATACAGATAATAAAAATCATACAAAGATTGGGCTTCCCTGGTGGCGCAGTGGTTGACAGTCCGCCTGCCGATGCAGGGGACACGGGTTTGTGCCCCGGTCCGGGAAGATCCCACATGCCGCGGAGCGGCTGGGCCCGTGAGCCATGGCCGCTGAGCCTGCACGTCCGGAGCCTGTACTCCGCAACGGGAGAGGCCACAACAGTGAGAGGCCCGCGTACCGAAAAAAAAAAAAAATCATACAAAAATTATACAAAAATATCATATACTATTAGGGATTTCCAAATTAAAATCGTGAGCTACCACAGCACGCCTACTAGGATGGCTAAACTCCAAAACTATGGCAATACCGACTGCTGGCGGGTGAGGAGAAACAGGAACGCCCCCTCATAGCTGGGGGTGCATGCACAGCCACGTTGCAAGGCAGTTTCGCAGCTTTTTTCCACGACTAATCAAGTCTCCCCTTGGGGTCCAACAATTATGCGTCCAGGATGTAAGCAACTGCTTTGAAAATCTATGTCCAAAAGTAGACAAGGATGCAATTATGCACAGCAGCACTATTTATAATGGCTAAAAGCCTGAAGAAATCAGGATATCCTTCACTAGATGACTGCGTAAGCAAAGTGGAGTACATCCACGTCAAGGGGAGCAGAATATACGGCGCCAAAATATGCCTCTCTGGCATAAGGATTATTTCAGTCTCATTCAAAAAAAGAAAGAAAGAAAAAACTGAGTAGAGACTGACCTTTTGTGAAGGACATTTATAATAAGGAAATCTCCATTTGTAAGGGCGTGTCCCTCTGTGCACCAGAAATAGAAGGACGATTAAATCTCAAGTCACCCTTATCAAGGGAGAAGTCCCGACTTAAATCTGCATACAGTACCCTTGTTTACTGTGCTTTGCATGATAACCTGCCATTATTGGCTTCCCCCCTTCCCCAAGGTCTTTTGTTTTTATCTGAAGATGGTATTTGGTATTTAAGGTGATGGCTTTGGCCATTTCAGGGAGTGACTCAGTTTTTCTGGGTAGCTCCCCTGTATACAGGAGGTATACATGCTGTTAAACTTCTGGTTTTCTCCTGTTAATTGTCTTTTATTACGGGGCGGGGGTGGGGCTCAACCAAGAACCTAGAAGGACAGAATGAAAATTGTTTTTCCTCCCATACACATGCAACGGAATACTACTCAGCAGTAGAAAGGAATGAACCATCAACCCATTGAAAGACATGGATAAATCCTCAGTATATATTGTTAAGTGAAAGAATCCAGTCTGAGGAGGCTGCACACAGTATGACCCCATTTACGACATTCTGGGAAAGGCAAAGCCACATAGATGATAAGCAGATCATGGGGTGGGGGATTTGAAGTGTTCCATGTGATACTTTAGGATGGATACCTGTCACTATGCATTTGTCTAAGCCCATAGGTGTGTATAGCCCAAGGGGTCAATCAAACTCTATTCAAATTTAGTTATTTATGGTGTAGCAGTATTACAGGATGGAATACTCAACGTGACAGAATCTAACTGTATTAGAAATGCATGGAAAAAACTCACTGTAGGAGATGGGATAAAAGGTGCTGACCAAAGTTAACTTTGGAAATGAACACAATCTCTAGACTAAACGCAGAATGGACTGTACACAAACAGTGGGCTTTATTTTATGGAGTTCTTTCCAGGGTGTAGCAGCTAACAATTCTGAAACCTCTGCACATGTAATCTGGAAAGGAGCAATGCACACATAAATGGCAGATGGTGGGAGCCAGGCTCCTTGCTGTGGGGGCGGGAAGTTACAGATAAGCGAGGGGAGAGCCTCTGCCCTCATAATACCTGGCTGAGCTTCCTGGGAGGATGGTGTGGGGAGTTCACTGGCCGCAGGAAATGCACAGATCTTTACACTGGGAAGGCTCTGCAGACATAGAAACCTCACACCCCATCTTTCCACTCATACCTGCTGCAAACACTCAGCCCTCTGGAACCAGCCAGACAGCTTTTTAGACATTCTCGCCCCCAGGCAGATAAAGGAGCATAAGGGTCTTGCTTACCCCTAAGCTGTCCCAGAGTCCAGGCCCTGGGGATGAAGCCAGGATGGGGCTGCCTAGACCTCTGACCAGCAGGTGAGAGGAGGGAGGAAGACCCGTCCTGAGGGCAGAGGTTCCCTGAAGCCTGTGAGCCCCGGAGCCCTGATGGGATTCACCCCCAGTGGGGACATGGGTGGGGCCTGCAGTGGTTCCGTTTTCCACCTGGGCCCCTTTGATTAAACCACGGCAGCAATGGGCCCAGACGTCTCCTGGTGGTGTCTCAAACTGACACAGCAGTTTTACAAAGGAACGGGAGAACGAAGCTGAGCTCCTGACAGCCACTCCTTCTGGCTCTGAGTTGCTTCTATTAGGCCCACAGACACATCCGTGGAGTCTGCTGTAACCCGCCTTCCCCCACCTGGTCTTTCCTCTTCCTCCCTGTGATGATTCCAGTGACATTTCCAGCCCAGGCCCCTCTCCCAGGCCAGACGCCTCTGTCCAGCCACTGCATCCCCGTCTCCCTTGGGGGCTAACAGGCCCCTCAGAGGAGTGGGATCCCACAGCCCCCCACACCCAGGAGCAGCCCCACCTTCCCAGGACAGACCCCTCCCCCATATCCTCTGCTGTAGCTCCTCTCTGAAGTACCTGGATAACAGTGTCTAATGCATGCTTCCTGAGTTGTTGTACAGATTTCTACCAGATGGAAGACATTACCTACTGTACTTGATGATCAAGAGCCCCCAGACCTACTGGCACCTAAGGATTGATACTGTTCACCACCCTGTTAGCTCACCATCAACCAACCAGAGAATTGTGCACCAGCTGATCTCATACCCTGTGACCCCCTCCTCCAAATTCACACTAATTCCCCTCTATGCCCACAGCCCTGGCCCAAGCCCAATCTTGTGCCTGGTTCCTCCATCAGGCCTGACAAAGCTCCCTGCCCGCACGGTGCGTCTCACATCCCACCCCAACCTGGTCTTTCTGAAGTATAAACGAGACTGACTCTCTCCCACCTGTAATCCCCCAAATGTTTCCCCACTTTCGCTAGGGTATCTGCCGGGAGGACATCTGCCAAGGCCCTGAGAGTCCCCGGCATCCCCACTAGGCTGCTGGCTCCTGAGCTCCCTGACAATGAGCATCTCAGCAGGCTGGGAGACACAGCAGGAAACCCCAGAACTGCTCACCTCAGGACTGGGCCGGCACTGCCACGGCCTGATCAGAGAGAGCAGAGAAGGGGTCCCCAGCTGGGACACAAACTCTGCACGAGTGGCCTCTCCTTGAGCCATTACATCAACTCGTGTGACTTGAGGGAAGGAAGGACTGAAGCACACTTGGTTCCTAAGGAGGATGGTATAGGCTCAGTCACGTCCCCCCAAATTCACATGCTGAATCCCTAACCCCCAGGACCCCAGGATGTGGCTGTATTTGGAGATGGGGTTTTTAAAGAGGTGATCAAGGTAAAATGAGGTCAGTAGGGTGGATCCTAACCCAATAGGATTGATGTCCTACAAGAGATTAGGACACAGAAGATCATGTGAGGAGAAGATGGCTGTCTACATGCCAAGCAGAGAAGCCTCAAGGAGAAACCAGCCTGCAGACACCTTGATCTCAGACAGCATCCAGGACTAGGAGGTAGGTCTGTTGTTCAAGCTGCCCTGTCTGTGGTATTCGTTATGGCAGCCCCGAGTACACTCACACGCAGGGTAAAGCAGGTCTCACACTAGACAGCCCACTCTCCATTCCCCTGTATGTGAGTTACAGGAGCCTCAGGAACTGAGGAAGGTGTCCCCGAGGAGAGGCACAAGATATGAGATTTTAGGCATAACACGACTGCACTGACCTTAAACGAGCCTGATCTACATTCACACGAGATGGTTTTGTGCTGTATATACACCCACATTAGCACCTTCAGTCTGAAGTGCAGACCTTTCGCTTCACCACCTCCACTGAGAGCATTACCTTAATCTGCTCTGAGCCACCTCCTATAGGATTTCCACAACCACAAAGCATCAAAGACTGCATGCCGATGCATAATCATGTTTCACAGGACCCAGAGACTGTGCGCTAGCTTCCGGGTGGCCCTGCCACCGCAGAGCCGCCCAGCTGCCCACCAGAACCCATGGCCCTTTTTCCTGTTCACAGCCACCCTGCACCTCCCAGCTTTCCCACCCATTGCAGCTCGAAGGGGAAGCGGTGGAGGTGGTGAGGGCCTTGGCCAGCCTGTGTCCTAGGATGGAGGGCATGGTGCCATGTGGTCACCCCATCCCCTGCTGGTTGGAGCCCTCCACCTGAAAGCAGGGAAGAGAAGCAAGGAGGACGGAGCCTGGGCTCCAGCACCCACCTGCCCTGAAGTATCACATGAAGGGGACAGAGACATCTTGAGCTTCAGCCCATTTTGGGGGGACACTTTGTTCCAGTAACAAACCTTTGCTTTAAAAACCAAGGTGCTTTACAGATCCCTCCCCAACTATAACAGAAAATGAGGCTTAAGTTCCTCACAGAATAAAGTTATGAGGAACTTACAGGCCTAAGAAACTCAGCTTTGGGACACTCAGTTAGTGAAGAATCTAAACAGAGTTTTGGCTTGGGGGCAGTAAATTGAAGAAGTACCAAGGGTTGTTCATACAGGCTTCTGTACCTTTCACATGCGAGGCTTATTTCCTGCTTTCAAGAAGATAGAGAGTCAGAGTGTCCCTCTTGCATCAGCCATTTATTAAGGAACTGTAATTCAAAATAATCGATATGCCACTGTGGAGCAGTCCTGCCTGAGACCCAACAATACACAGAGGTGGGGATACATGCATATATTTCCTTGCATTATCAGCTGAGCACTTTTAGCTCCTATATGTAACTTTTTAATAACATTCTCTAGTAAAAGGAACCAGAGCTCTTTGAAATAATGGCTGACACTAGGACTGACACAGTAACTATATGAGCCAGGACAATCTTGAATCTTATATCAGAAAATAAGGAAATACCAAGAGAAAAAATCCACAGGATGGAATGATGTCAAAGAAAGACAGGAACCAATGGAAAGAGCTCTCAATAGGCAAAGCAGGAATGAATTTAGCAACAAAATCTGGACTGCTGGATTATAACAAAAGTTAAAATAACAAAGCAAAACAAAAAATACTATCCCCAGGTGTCCATGCTGGTAAAAATAAGTAACTGCACAGGTTTTGTTTGTTTGTTTGTTTTAATGAATAGGGTTGAATAGAAATCTCCTATGTGGAAGTCCAAATAATTGATGTGGACACTCAGCCATCCACGGAGTGTGGAGGTGGAGATAACTCCTGTCTCCATAAGTGCTGGTTCCCAAAGCAGCTTCCTCCTAAAGAAGACACACAGTATGGAAATGGGAAAAACTTAACTTCATTGTGGGGGCATCTGACAAACTACCTCAGCCAGGTGACCAAAGTTAATATTAACAGTGATAAGTTGCCCTGTTCCCTCCATATAAAGTGATGAGAAAGCACTTTACCTCTGTGATCTGCTTACTCAACACCCATAACTCAAGCCTAATCCTGAGAAAGACACCAAGTAAATTCCAATGTGGGACAGTCAACAAAATAGCTGACCAGAACTCCTCACCAATGTCAAGGTCATAGAAACAAGGAGAGTCTCAGAAACTGTGAAAGCCCAGAGAAGCCTGAACAGACATGATGACTAAATGTCACATGATACCCCTGGATGGCATCCTGGAAGAGAAAAAGTTAGAATGAAGGAAACCCAAGTGAAATATGGATGTCAGTTAATAATAAGGTATTGATATTTCATCATTAATTGTGACAATTCGGTTGAAAACTAGAATGAGAAACCTATTGCATCACACTAGAAATCTAGACGAAATGGGTAACTTCCTAGTAAAAACACACATTAACAAAATGGAACGTAACAAAGGAAAATACAAACAGAACAGTTAGCCACCAAAAGACCTCTTCCCCATTTTGCTTCTCCTTTCATTGTTCCGAGATTTCACTCGCCTGGGACAGGGAAGGAATGGAGACAGAGCAACCTGGCAGCTCCCCTAAGTTCGGACCGCTCTCGGTGTCTTCATCTCGCCCAGCCATGCCCCATCCAGTAGGGCACCCAAGGGAGTCTCAGGGATTACTGGTTCTGATGTTATCAGCTATGACTTTTGTGATTCCAATGGACTGGACACACTTACTAAAGTAAAATAAATCATTATTTTTTAATGATATAAATAAATGAATAACTGCAAGAGACAGGTTTAAGAGTGGATGTGGACCTGGCAGTTCTGGTGGCTCACTCTCTTGCAGTGTGGTCTGGTCTCTCTCCAATCCTTTGTCCTGTAAATGCCTTTGGGTGGCCCCATTCACAGGAACAGTCTCTCTTGCTGCATCCAGGGCTTCCAGAAACTCCAGGCGACACCCACTCAATGTCCATTTTAACAGAAAGGAAGAGGTTCAGTTAAGGTCAGGGGCTGTGGTCACCTATCCAGGGGTCTTGCTGTCCTCCCTTGATGGCAGGAAGCTCTTCCACTTGCTAAAATAGCAACTTTGCTGTTGGTGGTAAACTCAAGACTCTTGCTTTGGGCATCGGGGCCTCACATCCGAGGCTGGCCCTGATTGCCTGTGTGCCTCAAAAGGCACACAGACTTCATTTGTGTCCCTAGGAGGTGGGAGCCCAGGAGTCACACCTGCCCTCTGTCTATATTAATCACCCATCTCCACAGAACACATTTGCTCATTTTCCTGTCTCTGCTCTCTCCTTTACAGAGAACAGAAACCAAATGGTAGGTGGTAAGGAAACTGTTACTCAATGGAGCAGTGTCTCAAGGATTATTCTATACCGTGGAAGCCACAGTTGGCTGGCTTTCCGGAGGCCACAAGGACTGGGTCCAGGATGCACACGGCTCCTGGAGACCACGTAGCCTCAGTGGGAAAACACCAGTTGGGAAGCCACTTGCTCCCATACCTTTGATTTTTAATGAGTATGAATGTCAAAGGTTTGCAACAACCCGAAGGCCAGAGCATTGCAGGGCCACGGTCTGCTGTATGCTGAGGGTGGCCAGGGCCACACTCAATGTCTGGAGGGTTATTTCCTCTCGGAAGGCTGGGAGGTTACGAGGGAGGAGGCCCTTTTCTCAATCACGTGGATGTAGGGAACTGAAACATCCCAAGGGGCCGTCTACGCTGCCCAGGTAGCTGTTCAATTGCCCAGCAGCGAGGTCAGCTCAGTGATTGGCCACAGGGGCTTGACAGGGCCCAAGAAGGCAGGCCTGAGCTGGAGGACCACAGATGCCTGCCTGGATGGTCAGAGGCCAAGGGATATTCTGAGGTTTTATTATCTACTACTGCCCACTCAAATGGGATGAAGGATGCAGCCAGTCCTGAAGGGCATCGCCAGCCCTCAAGAAGGCAGCATATGGGGGCTGGCAGTGCTACAGCCTTGCATGCATGCCAACACGTCCCACTGAGCGCACTGCGTGTCAGAGCTGGCTGGAACCTGGGTCCAGCCCCACCCTCCTCATGTTGGCGGCGGGGACCTTCCCGACTTCTGAGGCCCTCCACAACCACAGACTGAGGTTAAGTTGGAGATGAAAGAGTCAGCAACCAGAGCAGACATTTCTTTCATCTTCTTTAGAGTCCAGGATGCAGAGAGGAAGCAGAGGCGGAGCAGAAAACCAACAGTCCAGCTTGACCCCACATCACTTGCACCAGGTGAGTCCTGTCCATCGTGGAGGCTCAGATAGACGAGAGAGGGGACAGCGAAGCAGGCCCATTAGATCGTGAACACTAGGTGTGTAAAGTCTGAGTACTTTCTGGTTTTCTTTTTATTTACAGGAATTTCTATTTTTCAGTCATTAAGATACGCTATTAGTAAAATGAAAAGATTAAAATTGTGTACACCTTTTCACACGCCCCTCACTAAATGTGAATTCTGTAGAAGGTACACATCTTCAGAAATCTCTTCTTACAAGAGTCACGGATTTACTTACTAAAAGCTGGCTGGAATCAACACAGGTGACTTTGCAGTTTCAGGATTGCCAGGGTCCCTGGCTTGCTGGGCTGCAGTTCATACTTTCCACCTCTGAAATATGCAGGTGGAGAAGCAAGGATGAGACCTGTCTCTCTATTGTTAGGGACGTTGTCCCTAACTCAGGCCCTGACGAAATCCCTGACTCAAAGCCTGTCACTCTCGCTAACTCAGGCTCTGATTCTGTCCCTACCTCTAGCCCTGCTGCTCGTACTATTTGAGGCCCTGACACTGGTAGTAAATAAGGCCTTGATGTCTCAATAACTAAGGTCTTGACACTATGTCTAGCTCATTTCCTGACACTATCCCTAGCCCTTAACCTGACACTGTCCCTAGCTAATGTCCTGCCTCTTATCCTAACTAAAGCTAGATTTACTACTCACCCTCTTATTGAAGAAAGTAAGCTGTGTGTTCAGCAATTCCTTCAGGAATGTCAGCCCCTCAGTTATCAGTTTCAAAGGCTTGAATGGCATTTTAGATATATTCTTCCCAGCGTGTGGAATGAATTATAAAATTCTGCAAATCTTCCCCACACTCCAGTCTTGAACATGTTTTCTCGCTTTCTTCCCAGCATTTCTAGAGGTTAGTTTACAGCTTTAGATCTACTCTTCCAGCGTTCATTATTGTGAATGGTGAGTGAGAAGCTAGCATCCCTTTCGAAGGAAGACAACAGGAGAGTGTCTGGGTGTCACTGTTTCTGAAGCTCCCCAGGTGTGGGGTCCACATGACCAGAGGGGAGTGGGCAGCTGGGGCCCAGGACTGGAAGGGCAAGACTTTAGGTGGGGATCAGCTTTTGCTGAGTTCCATGGGGGCACAGCAAGCAGACAAACTAGGCTGGGACCCCAGGACACCAAGGTATGTGTAGTTGCAGGTGGACATAGCTGGGGCTCTGAAATCTCAGGGGCAGAACGCGCATCCCTGAGCCAAACCTGTCCAGGCATCCAGAGGGTGGGGGACACACCTCCATTTTTCAGGAGACAGCAGGACTCAAAGTAAGGGGGAGGGCTTCCCTCTGCTGGAAGGAACACAGTCCTCAGAACAGGCCATAGGGAACAGAGTAGGCGCTGATAAAATTTTGTAGGAAAAACAAATGGTCTATTTTACTAAAAAGCAACGTGTACATTACATTTTACAAAACTGCATCCATTCTGACCTCTTGGCCCCTTCCCTAACTCCACAATAAAAGGGGGTACTCAGTGAGCTATGAGGACAGGCCCCTCCTACAATGCTCAAGGCTGCCCAGGCACCCCCGGAGCCCTGGTCCAGTGCACACAGGGATGTGGGAGCAGTGGAGCTAGCATACTGCTGCCACCAGCTCAGGACACCTAGAGCCTGTCCAGAGTCTTCGCCGCCATCCCAGGTGAGGGTCCTGCCAGGACCACAGACACAGTGACCCACAGGCTGAACCTCAACTGGATTCACAAGTGGGCCCTGCCTGGGTGGCTCCAAGCGGCAGGAGGAAGAGACCAGGCAGCACAATTGTGGTCAGCACTGCCCGGGGCCAGTGCAGGGACAGGCAGGGTTTCCATCCCAGCGCCTCCTTCTCCAGGCAGGATTAAAGAAGTCCAAGATATAGCTGATCTAGAAGGGGGCGAGAGAGCTGACTGGATGGGGACCTGGGTGGGAACAAGGAACCTGGCGGGGGGGGGCAGGCGACGACGGGTTTCTTAAAGGTAGGAGGCAGATGTCTCCAGAAGGAGCAGGAGTGGGACACTAGGTAGAGAGCGGGGTGCAGGGAGCCCACGAGTGCAAGGGTACTGAGTGTGCGGAGCAGTGAGAAGAGTCGGGCCTGGGGGCGGGGCAGGCAGAGCGGGACACTGGGGGAAGAGCGGGCTGGGGAAGACTGTCTTCTCAGAGCAGGAAGGAGAAGAGGATGAGAGGGGCCCCAGGAAAGCAGGGACTAGGAAAAGAAATAGGGTCCCTGAGTGGGGTCACTGGGCAACTGGGGTGGGGGTCGGGGGGCTCACAGTGTGGCTGGACACCAGCACCCCTGCAGGGGTCAGACCAGGAGGACATCGTCCAGGGGTTTGTGTCACGCATGTGGGTGTAGCTCACACAGAGGGCAAAGGCCACCTGGAGGATCTGCAGGTGAGCCGCTAAGCCGTGGAGCTGGTGTCGGCCTGAGACCCCCACCCCACACCACACCAGGACCTGCTGCACAGACCAGAACACGCTAAAGAGCATGGCAGGTGGGTGAGGGCCTCCAGTTCACGTTGCCCACCACTACCGCCACCCACCCCATGCGCAGATGGCTGAACAGAGGACAGAAGAAGGGATGTGACTTAGCTGTAGCTGCGCAACAAAAAAGTCACAGAGGGAACCCCACCAAGACCACCACTGGGTACAGGCCAAAGAAGGTGCATCCCAAGTAGAAAGATGATACAAGACTGGAGAGGGCGGCCTAGCTGACTGCACACCCAGAGGCCAGGCAGTGCCCCCAAATCTCTGGTCTCCAAATGCATCCTGTTTCCTTGTCCCGTGTTTCCCAAAGTCCAGGACCTGCTGCAGGTGGACTCTCTATGGAACCTGCTGCGCTGCACCTCAGAGCTGCTCACCTCTGTGTGCCCCTCCCCAGCTCAAACTGAGCAGTGACAGGGTGGAGTTACTTCTCCATCAAAGCCATTTACTCTCCCAGAGGCCAGTCCTGCTAAGATCTGAAGGAAGAACAATTAGGCAAAGGGAGCAGCAGAACTGAAGACCTTTAAGCAGGATTAAGTTGGTTACCTCAGGAGCAGACAGGAAGCCAGCAAGGCAGGAATGCGGGTGGCAGGGAGGGAGCCACATCAGACAGGGCGTCAGGAGCCTAAATGTGTGCAGGCCCTGTGTGGGGCCTCATCCACCAGCCTTCATATGGTATCCTAGGTACAATCAAGTCACTGGGTCAGAGGAGCAGAACCCAACACACATGGAGGACGAACTCTAGCTGGTGAACAGACAGGAGGCAAGAGTGGCAGTCAGAGGGGACTCACACCTGGAGGATCACGCAGTATTCAGGGTGAGAGATCTGGCCAGGATGAGAATACTTAGCAGAGAAGACAAAGAAAGCACAGAAGATCTGAGATTTATTTTGAAGACAGAGCTCGTACCAGCTGAAGTACTGAACACATGTGGGGGAGAAAGGGCAATAGAGGACACAATACCGTGATTTATAATATATATATATGTATATATGTGTGCGTTTCATTCAAATGATCAAAACATTTCTCACATGTATTTGGTCTTCATCCACAGTTCCTGGCTCACTGCTCCAAAAAACCTTTGGAATTTTCTGAGGAACAATGGCGATAGGCTATTTGGTCTCTTGTCCTCAGTTCCTGAAAAACACTTCAGGGAAGGTGACTTTCAAATTCTGACCAAAGATGGAGGCTGGCTGGCAGAACTAAGCATGTGATTAGAGGGTTAAAACTCCCCACCTCTGGGGAGTGGAGGAGGGCTAAAAGTTGAATCAATAATGTCTATGTAAGGAAGACTCCATAAAATACAAAAGGACGGGGTTTAGAGAGCTTCCGGGGGGTGAACACGGAGACAGAAGGAGAGTTCCATACCTTTCCCCATGCCTGGTGCTATGTATCTGGCTTTTACTCATATACTAGTAATAAACTGGTAACCTAGTGAGTGAACAAGTTTTCCTGAGTTCTGGTATTCATTATAGCAAGTTAACTGAACCCAAGAAGGGGGTCACAGACACACCCGGGAGTACTTCCCAGAACTTCTGCTGCCAGTGTCCTTGTCCCCATGGTGAAAGAGAGCCACCGCCCGCCTCTCCAGGAGACCCTCCAGCACTAACAGCCGTGTGGATGAAAGGCTCTTGGTGCTGCAGCCAGGAGTCAGTGCTGTGCCTCTGAGGTGGGAGAGCCAACTTCAGGACACTGGTCCACAAGAGACCTCCCAGCTCCATGTAATATCAAACAGCGAAAATCTCCCAGAGATCTCCATCTCAACACCAACACCCAGCTTCACTCAAGGACCAGCAAGCTACAGTGCTGGACACCCTATGCCAAACAACTAGCAAGACAGGAACACAACCCCACCCATTAGCAGAGAGGCTGCCTAAAATCATAGTAAGTCCACAGACACCCCAAAACACACCAGCAGACGTGGACCTGCCCACCAGAAAGACAAGATCCAGCCTCATCCACCAGAACACAGGCACTAGTCCCCTCCACCAGGAAGCCTACACAACCCACTGAACCAACTTTAGCCACTGGGGACAGACACCAAAAACAACGGGAACTACAAACCTGCAGCCTGTGAAAAGGAGACCCCAAACACAGTAAGATAAGCAAAATGAGAAGACAGAAAAACACACAGCAGATGAAGGAGCAAGATAAAAACCCACCAGACCTAACAAATGAAGAGGAAATAGGCAGTCTACCTGAAAAAGAATTCAGAATAATGATAGTAAAGATGATCCAAAATCTTGAAAATAGAATAGAGAAAATGCAAGAAACATTTAACAAGGACCTAGAAGAACTAAAGATGAAACAAGCAACAATGAACAACACAATAAATGAAATTAAAAATACTCTAGAAGGGATCAATAGAAGAATAACTGAGGCAGAAGAACGGATAAGTGACCTGGAAGATAAAATAGTGGAAATAACTACTACAAAGCAGAATAAAGAAAAAAGAATGAAAAGAACTGAGGACAGTCTCAGAGACCTCTGGGCCAATATTAAACGCACCAACATTCGAATTATAGGGGTTCCAGAAGAAGAAGAGAAAAAGAAAGGGACTGAGAAAATATTTGAAGAGATTATAGTTGAAAACTCCCCTAATATGGGAAAGGAAATAGTTAATCAAGTCCAGGAAGCACAGAGAGTCCCATACAGGGTAAATCCAAGGAGAAACACGCCAAGACACATATTAATCAAACTGTCAAAAATTAAATACAAAGAAAACATATTAAAAGCAGCAAGGGAAAAACAACAAATAACACACAAGGGAATCCCCAGAAGGTTAACAGCTGATCTTTCAGCAGAAACTCTGCAAGCCAGAAGGGAGTGGCAGGACATATTTAAAGTGACGAAGGAGAAAAACCTACAACCAAGATTACTCTACCCAGCAAGGATCTCATTCAGATTTGATGGAGAAATTAAAACCTTTACAGACAAGCAAAAGCTGAGAGAGTTCAGCACCACCAAACCAGCTTTACGACAAATGCTAAAGGAACTTCTCTCGGCAAGAAATACAAGAGAAGGAAAAGACCTACAATAACAAACCCAAAACAATTAAGAAAATGGGAATAGGAACATACATATCGATAATTACCTTAAATGTAAATGGATTAAATGCTCCCACCAAAAGACATAGACTGGCTGAATGGATACAAAAACAAGACCCATATATATGCTGTCTACAAGAGACCCGCTTCAGACCTAGGGACACATATAG
Source organism: Lagenorhynchus albirostris (assembly GCF_949774975.1). Lineage (NCBI taxonomy): Eukaryota > Metazoa > Chordata > Mammalia > Artiodactyla > Delphinidae > Lagenorhynchus > Lagenorhynchus albirostris. Next base: position 82,174,771 of record NC_083111.1, on the reverse strand, counting down.
ACTGAAAGTGAGGGGATGGAAAAAGATATTCTATGCAAATGGAAACCAAAAGAAAGCTGGAGTAGCAATTCTCATATCAGACAAAATAGACTTTAAAATAAAGACTATTAGAAGAGACAAAGAAGGACACTACATAATGATCAATGGATTGATCCAAGAAGGAGATATAACAATTGTAAATATTTATGCACCCAACACAGGAGCACCTCAATACATAAGGCAAATACTAACAGCCATAAAAGGGGAAATCGACCGTAACACATTCATAGTAGGGGACTTTAACACCCCATGTTCACCAATGGACAGATCATCCAAAATGAAAATAAATAAGGAAACACAAGCTTTAAATGATACATTAAACAAGATGGACTTATTTGATATTTATAGGACATTCCATCCAAAAACAACAGAATACACGTTTTTCTCAAGTGCTCATGACACATTCTCCAGGATAGATCATATCTTGGGTCACAAATCAAGCCTTGGTAAATATAAGAAAATTGAAATCGTATCAAGTATCTTTTCCGACCACAACACTATAAGACTAGATATCAATTACAGGAAAAGATCTGTAAAAAATACTAACACATGGAGGCCAAACAATACACTACTTAATAACGAAGTGCTCACTGAAGAAATCAAAGAGGAAATCAAAAAATACCTAGAAACAAATGACAATGGATACATGACGACCCAAAACCTATGGGATGCAGCAAAAGCAGTTCTAAGAGGGAAGTTTATAGCAATAAAATCCTACCTTAAGAAACAGGAAACATCTCAAATAAACAACTTAACCTTGCACCTAAAGCAATTAGAGAAAGAAGAACAAAAAAACCCCAAAGTTAGCAGAAGGAAAGAAATCATAAAAATCAGATCAGAAATAAATGAAAAAGAAATGAAGGAAACAATAGCAAAGATCAATAAAAATAAAAGCTGGTTCTTTGAGAAGATAAACAAAATTGATAAACCATTAGCCAGACTCATCAAGAAAAAAAGGGAGAAGACTCAAATCAATAGAATTAGAAATGAAAAAGGAGAAGTAACAACTGACACTGCAGAAATACAAAAGATCATGAGAGATTACTACAAGCAACTCTATGCCAATAAAATGGACAACCTGGAAGAAATGGACAAATTCTTAGAAATGCACAACCTGCCAAGACTGAATCAGGAAGAAATAGAAAATATGAACAGACCAATCACAAGCACTGAAATTGAAACTGTGATGCAAAATCTTCCAACAAACAAAAGCCCAGGACCAGATGGCTTCACAGGTGAATTCTATCAAACATTTAGAGAAGAGCTAGCACCTATCCTTCTCAAACTCTTCCAAAATATAGCAGAGGGAGGAACACTCCCAAACTCATTCTACAAGGCCACCATCACCCTGATACCAAAACCAGACAAGGATGTCACAAAGAAAACTACAGGCCAATATCACTGATGAACATAGATGCAAAAATCCTCAACAAAATACTAGCAAACAGAATCCAACAGCACATTAAAAGGATCATACACCATGATCAAGTGGGGTTTATTCCACAAATGCAAGGATTCTTCAATATATGCAAATCAATCAATGTGATAAACCATATTAACAAATTGAAGGAAAAAAACCATATGGTCATCTCAATAGATGCAGAGAAAGCTTTCAACAAAATTCAACACCCATTTATGATAAAAACCCTCCAAAAAGTAGGCATAGAGGGAAATTTCCTCAACATAATAAAGGCCATATATGACAAACCCACAGCCAACAGCATTCTCAATGGTGAAAAACTGAAAGCATTTCCACTAAGATCAGGAACAAGACAAGGTTGCCCACTCTCACCACTCTTATTCAACATAGTTTTGGAAGTTTTAGCCACAGCAATCAGAGAAGAAAAGGAAATAAAAGGAATCCAAATCGGAAAAGAAGAAGTAAAGCTGTCACTGTTTGCAGATGACATGATACTATACATAGAGAATCCTAAAGATGCCACCAGAAAACTACTAGAGCCAATCAATGAATTTGGTAAAGTAGCAGGAGACAAAATTAATGCACAGAAATCTCTGGCATTCCTATACACTAAGGATGAAAAATCTGAAAGTGAAATCAAGAAAACACTCACATTTACCATTGCAACAAAAAGAATAAAATAGCTAGGAATAAACCTACCTAAAGAGACAAAAGACCTCTGTGCAGAAAATTATAAGACACTGATGAAAGAAATTAAAGATGATACAAATAGATGGAGATATATACCATGTTCTTGGATTGGAAGAATCAACATTGTGAAAATGACTCTACTACCCAAAGCAATCTACAGATTCAATGCAATCCCTATCAAACTACCACTGGCATTTTTCACAGAACTAGAACAAAAAATTTCACAATTTGTATGGAAACACAAAAGACCCCGAACAGCCAAAACAATCTTGAGAACAAAAAATGTAGCTGGAGGAATCAGGCTCCCTGACTTCAGACTATACTACAAAGCTATAGTAATCAGGACAGTATGGTACTGGCACAAAAACAGAAAGACAGATCAACGGAACAGGATAGAAAGCCCAGAGATAAACCCAGGCGCATATGGTCACCTTATCTTTGATAAAGGAGGCAGGAATGTACAGTGGAGAAAGGACAGCCTCTTCAATAAGTGGTGCTGGGAAAACTGGACAGGTACATGTAAAAGTATGAGATTAGATCACTCCCTAACACCATACACAAAAATAAGCTCAAAATGGATCAAAGACCTAAATGTAAGGCCAGAAACTATCAAACTCTTAGAGGAAAACAAAGGCAGAACACTCTATGACATAAATCACAGCAAGATCCTTTTTGACCCACATCCTAGAGAAATGAAAATAAAAACAAAAATAAACAAATGGGACCTAATGAAACTTCAAAGCTTTTGCACAGCAAAGGAAACCATAAACAAGACCAAAAGACAACCCTCAGAATGGGAGAAAGTATTTGCAAATGAAGCAACTGACAAAGGATTAATCTCCAAAATTTACAAGCAGCTCATGCAGCTCAATAACAAAAGAACAAACAACCCAATCCAAAAATGGGCAGAAGACCTAAACAGACATTTCTCCAAAGAAGATATACAGACTGCCAACAAACACATGAAAGAATGCTCAACATCATTAATCATTAGAGAAATGCAAATCAAAACTACAATGAGATATCATCTCACACCAGTCAGAATGGCCATCATAAAAAAAATCTAGAAACAATAAATGCTGGAGAGGGTGTGGAAAAAAGGGAACACTCTTGCACTGCTGGTGGGAATGTGAATTGGTACAGCCACTATGGAGAACAGTATGGAGGTTCCTTAAAAAAATACAAATTGAACTACCATATGACCCAGCAATCCCACTACTGGGCATACACCCTGAGAAAACCATAATTCAAAAAGAGTCATGTACCAAAATGTTCATTGCAGCTCTATTTACAATAGCCAGGAGATGGAAACAACCTAAGTATCCATCATCGGATGAATGGATAAAGAAGATGTGGCACATATATACAATGGAATATTACTCAGCCATAAAAAGAAACGAAATTGAGCTATTTGTAATGAGGTGGATGGACCTAGAGTCTGTCATACAGAGTGAATTAAGTCAGAAAGAGAAAGACAAATACCATATGCGTACACATATATATGGAATTTAAGAAAAAAAAAAAACTCATGAAGAACCTAGGAGTAAGACAGGAATAAAGACACAGACCTACTAGAGAATGGACTTGAGAATATGGGGAGGGGGAAGGGTAAGCTGTGACAAAGTGAGAGAGTAGCATGGACATATATAACTACCAAACGTAAAATAGATAGCTAGTGGGAAGCAGCCACATAGCACAGGGAGATCAGCTCGGTGCTTTGTGACCACCTAGAGGGGTGGGATAGGGAGGGTGGGAGGGAGGGAGACGCAAGAGGGAAGAGATATGGGAACATATATATATGTACAACTGATTCACTTTGTTATAAAGCAGAAACTAACACACCATTGTAAAGCAATTATACTCCAATAAAGATGTAAAAAAAAAAAAAAAAAGAAGGGGGTCACAGGAACCTGATTTATAGCCAGTTGGTCAGAAGTATAGGGAACAACTATAGGACTCGTGACTGGCATGTGAAGTGGAGGGGGGTCTTGTGGGACTGAGCGCTTTTCCTGTGGAATCTGATTCCATCTCTGGGTAGACAGTGTCAGAATTGAGTTGCATTCTTCGACACGCTGCTGACATCCAAGAATTGCTGTTGGTGTCGGGAACCCTCAACACAAACACACACACACATTGGAACTGGATCCACGAACCCCTTTTGCAGAGGTGACACAGATTTTTGGCCTGATCAACTAGTTGGGCAGTAGTGCCATTCACTGAAAAGCAGAAAACAAATGGAGATTTAGGGACTAATCGGATGTTTTGGACATGTCAAGTTTGAAATGCCTGTGAAACAGCAAAATAAGAGATGTTGAGTAGGCAGGTGGGTTCCAGGTATCTATCTAGTCTAGTCTGCAAGTTTGGGAGACACCACCAAAGATGGCACCACAACCACTGAAGAGGATTAAGCCCCCTTGAAAACCCAACTTAATGCAGAAGGCCTGGGACTATCACCTGGAGCAGCTGACATCAGAGCTTGTCCACTGAGGCTCAATGCTGGTGTCTGGCTGGGATTCTTAGGGCAGGAAGCTATCTGCTCCTCAGAACAAAGCCTGGGCTGCTGGGGGCTACGATGGCTCCCCAAGGATGCTACCTGCTCAGGAATGAAGGCAATACGACAAAAGACCAAGCACTGGGGTGAGAGCCTGGACCCAGCAGTGCCACACACCATCTCATCTATATAGACAGTTAACACACGCTTTCACTCTTCCACTTTTGTGAGGAATACTTTTATTATGGCAATGAGACACAATGGCATGGAGCTCTACACCACCTGACAGAACATCCTCCCATAAGTGAGCACCAGTGCATAACTATGTTGCTTCCCTACTAATCCTTATTACCAACATCTACTTAGTCTGCTCCTAAGCCTGTTAAAAGAGTCCTTCTACAACATGCTAAACACTCACTTCAGTTTACTGTAGAAACTTCTGAATGGACCGCCCTCTTCTGGCAGGAGAGACATTTCAGCTGAAAACCTATAAACGGGGTCCTGGGCTTGTCTGACAGTCAGGTCAGTACCCAACATGCAGGTCTTGCATCTTCCCAACAGCCATGGCACCAGATTCACTGACCAGCCAGGGACAGAGCAACCCCACATCTGTCTGACGGAGCATTCCTGGAAAGCTCTGCACTCAAGACAAACCCCTGCACCAACTGCAGAGGAGAACCGTTCCAGAATGGGGAAGAGGCTAAAAGAAATTGAACCTAAACTCTTCATCAGGAGTGTCTCGGGTGTCCTTGGCTCTCCCTGTTAGACGAGGCCTGCAGACCCTTCGGCTCTTCTTTCTGGCGGCCTCACCTACAGGCTGCACCTGGACTGAGTGGGCAGCTGTAAGGGAGGGGAGAGACTGTATCAGAATTGAATGATAATGGCTAATGCTAACTGTGCCCATACAACTCTATCCCCATTGTAAAAATTAACTGACTTACTTCTCAAAATTATAAGGTATCACACTATCATCACACCCCCTTGAGAATCACAGAGAGATTCACTAACTCTCCTGCCCCTGCCTCCCTGGTCCAAGCCCAAGTTCTGTGTTCCTGAGAGCCAGGCTTTCTCTCTCCCTGCTCCCTGACGCTTTCCTGAGCCATCTTCTACCCCCGCCAGCCCTACTGCTCTGGGCTTCCTCCTTCCACTGCCCAGGCTCTTCCTCCCCGCCCCCTTGAACTAGGCAGGTGTGCACCAACCAGTTCCCAGGTCCTCACCAGTCCTGAGAGCCCGCAGGGCCACGCACCACTCGGCTTCCATCTGAGCCCTGTAGTCCCCGAACAAGGAGTGCATCAGCTGCCTCTTCCGGGGCAGGGGGGTTCTTTGGCTGCGCAGGGTTCGGATTGCCCCAAGAGCTTGCTCTTCTGCAAATGAAAACAGACTAGTAACCTTCTCTATCCTCACCTCCAACTGTCCTACCGCAAAGGTAACGATTCCATCCCTTGGGAGCACCTGCAGGCCACAGGACTGTCACGGTTCACCCGCCCCCGCCCCCCGCAACTCTACAGACAGGCCCCTCACTCTGCTTAGGGGTAGGTCTCTGCATCTTCAGCCCCAGCTCCAGCTTTTCCACGCACCAGGCCAGTTCCCGGGCCAGCTGCTCCGCCTGTGGTGGATCGGGGATAGTGGCTGTGAGAGGGTACCTGGACCCCGCGGCCTCCAGCCCCATCCCACAGGAACACAAAACTCCCCGTCTCATCCTCTCCCCGCTTTAAGTCCGCAAATCCGAGACTAAACCCACCGGCGGATTCCCACCCAGAATGCACCCCGAGGCTCCACCCTTCCCGACTAAGGCCCGCCCTTGCCTGGGCCTCCGCACTTAGGGGGGCTCCCTCTGAGGCCGGCGATTCTGTGGCTTTCCCGCCTCCATTCGCCGCAGAGGCCCCATTCCGGGTTTTCTTCTTCTTCTTTTGTTTCTTGGCCCTGGAGGCAGCGTCACTGCACGTAGGGTGCCCTAAGCAGACAGACTTGATAGGGCCTTACAGTGGAAGGACTCGGGGCGCCGGGAAGCGGCGGGGGGAACCGGGGGCTGCGGGGTGCGCGGGCAGTACCTGGGGCTGCCGATGTCTCCCGAGCAGGATGTCCTGGAGCCTGGAGAAAGCGGGACAGTACAAAGGTCACGAGGAGCCACCAAGGGCCCAAGGCCCCGACACCGGTGCGCCCTCACCGTAGCACTCACCGCCATGCGCTGCAGCCGCAGCCAGACCCTGAGGAGGGCTTCAGGACCGACGCCGAATTCGCTCCCCGCGAAACACGTCTGCGTAGCAGAGTTCCGCGGGGCGCTGGCAGCGCGTTGGGCGGGCCCGGGCCTTCCGGAGCGCGGTGGGCGGGGCCCCGGCCGTTCGGAGCGCGGTCTGCAGGAGACCCTCCCCAACACTGACAATGTTGCAGGTACTGCTCTGGATGAAAGGACTACGCCTAAGGTGTGCCCTTAAAGCTCACCTGCTAGTGGGGAGAGAAAAGCAGGTAAACAGACATGAAAAGCTGTCACCCAGAGCGGCGCTGTGAATAACAGCTGCCCCAACGGGGCACCGAGTGGTCAGCAAAGTCCTGCGAGGAGCAGCAGCCCTGGAGGGGCTGGTCCGGCAACGGAAAGGAGGGCGGGGCCGAGGTGCAAGGCGAGGTGGGGGAGTTGCAGGGCCCTGGACCGCAGCGGGAGGCGGCTTCTGTTGTAAGCGCAGTGGAAGCACTGGGGGACGTTCATCCATCCGAGGAGTGACGCGGCCTTACCCAGATGCTGCTGTGTGGTGAGGGCCCAGAGGGGCTGGGGTAGGGGAGGGGAGGACCTGGAGGGGGTTCAGAAACAGGAAGACCCCGCGCACCTGCTGGCGTCCCGACGTGGGCACCATCTACCTGCCCTTCTGCGCTCCCTGCCCAGGGCCGCCCCCCGACCACGCGCCGCTCCTGGCCCCATATCACAGGCGTCAGGAGGACCCGGGTGCCGTGGTGCTGCTTGAGAGGACAGGAGTCTGAGGTGCTGCTGTCCGATGATTCCTGTCAGTGAAATCGGCGTTGTTTCCTGAGGCGAGGGGATGGGAGGTCTCAGAAGGTAGAGTTTGGTCATCCCAGTAGTTAGTCCCGGGTTGGTGAAAAAGTTCCTTAGGTTTTTAAGTAAAAACAAAAGACATATTTTTCATCTTCACCAAGAACTTTATTGAACAACGTATTCACCATTTTGTTCCACTACCTCCTGCCATTTTTCAGGCAACTTCATAATTCCGTCTTCCCCAAAATTCTTATCTTTTTGAGCAAAGAACTGTTCCAGGTGCCTTTTACAGTCTTCTGGGGAATGGAAATTTTTTCCATTAAGAGAATTTTGTAAAGACTGAATGGAAATCCAAAGGTGCAATGACTGGTGAATATGGCAGATGAATCAGAACTTCCCAGCCAAGTTGTAACAGTTTTTGCCTGGTCATCAAAGAAACATGCAGTCTTGTGGTATCCTGATAGAAGATTATGTGTTTTCTGTTGACTAATTCCAGACGCTTTTCGATGAGTGCTGCTTTCATTTGGTCTAATTGGGAGCAGTACTTGTTGGAATTACTCGTTCGATTTTCCAGAAGGAGCTCATAATAGAGGACTCCCTTCTAATCCCACCATATACACAACATCACTTTCTTTAGATGAAGCCTGGCCTTCAGTGTGGTTGGTGGTGGTTCATTTCACTTGCCCCACGACCTCTTCCGTTCCACATTATTGTACAGTATCCACGTTGCATCACCCATCACAATTTGTTTTAAAAATGGAACGTTTTCATTATGTTCAAGTAGAGAATCACATGCAGAAATACGGTCAAGAAGGCTTTTCCGGTGTAACTTCTTGTGGAAGCCAAACATCAAAGCGATGAACAGAACCAAGCTGGTGCCAATGATTTTCAACGCTTGATTTGGATATTTTGAGTATGTCAGCTCTCTCCCGTGTGGTATAACGTTGATTGCTCTCAATTAATGTTCTCTGTTTGATCGCTATCAACTTCAACTGGTCTACCCAACCATGGAACATCGTCCAGCGAGAAATCTCCAGCACAAAACTTTGCAAACCACTTTGGACACGTTCGATCCGTCACAGCGCCTTCTCCATACACTGCACAATTTTTTGTGTGTGTTTCAGTTGCGTTTTTACCTTTCTTGAAATAACAAAGCATAATATGCTGAAAATGTTGGGGGTTTTCTTTCTTCTCCAATATTAAAATGGCTACACAGGGACGTCCCTGGTGGCTCAGTCGTTAAGAATCCGCCGGCCAGTGCAGGGGACACGGGTTCGAGACCTGGTCCGGGAAGATCCCACATGCCGCGGAGCAACTAATCCTGTGCACCACAACTACTGAGCCTGCGCTCTAGAGCCCGCGAGCCACAACTACTGAGCCTGTGTGCCACAGCTACTGAAGCCCGCTCACCTAGAGCCCGTGCTCCACAACAAGAGAAGCCACCGCAATTAGAAGCCCATGCACCACAACAAAGAGTAGCTCCCGCTTGCCGCAACTAGAGAAGGCCCACGCACAGCAATGAAGACCCAACACAGCCAAAAAAAACCCTAAATAAATAAATTTATTTTTTATTTTATTTATTTATTTTTTTTTTTTGCGGTACGCAGGCCTCTCACTGTTGTGGCCTCTCCCGTTGCGGAGCACAGGCTCCGGACCCGCAGGCTCAGCGGCCATGGCTCACAGGCCCAGCCGCTCCGCGGCATGTGGGATCCTCCCGGACCGGGACGCGAACCCGTGTCCCCTGCATCAGCAGGCGGACTCTCAACCACTGCACCACCAGGGAAGCCCCTAAATAAATTTATTAAAAAAAAATTTTTTTAAGTAGAATAAAATGGCTACACAAAAATTCACCAATTTTGATACTTTTTTTAAGTGTATGCTGATATGACTGCTGTTGCAATACAATCTAACAAAATTGTTTCGAATGAAGTTAAAGACAACTAAGCACTACTATAGCCATCTTACAGAAAAAAGCAAACGAACTTTTTGGCCAACCCAAATAGCTAATATATTAGCTATTTACTGAGGTGTAACAAATTACCACAAAACTTATCAGATTGAAAACAACAAACATTCTTTATCTCATAGTTTCTGAGGGTCAGGAACCTAGCAAAAGCATAGCTGGTTGGTTCTAGCTCAGGCTCTCTTTGAGGCTGCTTCACCTCTTGGAGGAAGACCAAAGACTTTTTAGACATATTTTAAAACAACCACAGTTAGGATGTATTTCAGTCCTGGGAGACTCAGGTTTTGGTGGTGAGTGGACTCCAGACCCTAAGGGGCCTCTCCCTGCCTCCTTTGGCTGTGAAACCCCTCTATGACTTGGCCCAAAACTGCTTCCTACAGAAGAAGGCTTCTCAGCCCAGACATGCGTGCCTGAGCACAGGCCTCACACCAGATGCTTCCCCTTGCACAGCCTCTATTCCCAGTCAGCCACTGAATCCAATCAGTTTATCTCCTAAGTAATCTCCACCCCTACCCACCCCCACCCCCCAACACACACCATCTCTGGCCTGAACTGCAATCGAGTCCTCACTCATCTCTCTGCCTGCACTTTCACTCTCTCCTGTCTTTTTTGAACCACCCTGTGGTGAGAGTGGTCTTTCTAAAACAGAAACTGTGTTGCTCTCCTGCCTAGAAATCTTCTATTTCCTCCAGCATAAAGTCCAAGCTCCTTACTTCCAGCCAGCACATGCCCCATAAGTCATACAGAGGCAACTATTTCCAGACCTCACTCTGCTCTGGCCCTGCTGATCTGCCAGCCTTCCGAGCCTCACCCCCCACCTCTCCTTACAGGCCCCTGCAGCCCCCACAGCCCTCTGCCCAGCCAGCCACCTCATTTTTCTTCCCTGACAGTACTAGCACCTGTTCAAACCCCCAGACCCAGACAGTAGGTCCTTGAAGAGATCTAGACAGGAAAGCATAGACGATCTAGTCCTCCATGTCTCTAAGTCCCCAAATCTCCTCTACATTGCCTCCCATCCTGGCATGTAATAAAGGCTCATAAAATGAACAGCAAGTCTTCATCTAGCTGTGCCTGGCTGTCTGCACCTCCACAGCCACTGCAGGAATCATGCCTAACGTTTCACTCTCAACCATCATGGCTGCTTTCTGTCTCTTGAGACACAGTAGTCTCCACTGACACACTCTTTCCTTGGCCTACTCCCCTGGCCTGTTTAGAAAATATACTATAAATTTCATATGTGCAAATATAAATATTTACATACAGCCAATTCTCATCATCCATGGTAGTTCTCTAAAGTAGCTGAGAACACTGAATTAGGGAATAACAAACCGTTGCTCCTAGGGGAAATAGAGTTAGCTTCCTCGGAGCCTCTGGTCACGACATTTTCATCAACCAATCAACACATAACCTTGTTTTATGTGTGTTTCTGCTTAAAGACACCTTACTTAATATATACTGTTGATTCATAAACACTGAACTCAGCCAACAGCACTATGACTTGTGCTGAATGAAGTTCATCTAGCACGCTTCCTCTATAAAGGCATCACATCACAGCCCTCTTGCACTTAGGGACATTAGACAGCACTTCAGCACTATGCTTGAGGGCCATTTTAAACAGTGAAATCCCCAAGAAAAAGCATAAAAATACAAAAAGTGTGGCAGTTAATACACAGGCACACCTCAGAGACACGGCACGTTCGGTTCCAGACTACTGCAATAAAGTGGATGTTGCAATAAAAGTCACATGAATTTTTTTTGGTTTTCCAGTGAATATAAAAGTATGTTTACACTGCAATATAGTCTGTTAAGTGTGCAATAGCATTATGTCTAAAAAACAATGTACATACGTTAATAAAGAATATTGCTAAAAAGTGCCAACCATTGGGCTTCCCTGGTGGCGCAGTGGTTGAGAGTCCGCCTGCCGATGCAGGGGACACGGGTTCATGCCCCGGTCCGGGAGGATCCCACATGCCACGGAGCGGCTGGGCCCGTGAGCCACGGCCGCTGAGCCTGCACGTCTGGAGCTCTGCAACGGGAGAGGCCACAACAGTGAGAGGCCCGCGTACAGAAAAAAAAAAAAAAAAAATTGCCAACCATCATATGAGTCTTCAGCAAGTCATAGTCAAAACATCAAATATCACTGATTGCAGATCACCATAACAAATATAATAATGATAGGTGTGAAATATTGCGAGAATTACAAAAAATATGATACCAAGACATGAAGTGAACAAATGCTGTTGGAAAAATGTGCTGTGCTATCAGTTTTTGTCTCATGTATTTTGATGTCCTGTTGTTAGGTGCATACACGGTAAGGATCCTTGTGTTTTCTTATAGACTTGATCCCTTTATCATATTTAATACCCCTTTTTGTCCCTGATAATTTTACTAGCTCTGAAGTCAGCTTTGTCTGAAATCGATATAGATACTCCAACTTTCTTTCCATTAGTGTTAGCATGGTATGCCTTTCTCCTCCCTTTATTTTTAATCTATCTCTGTCTTCGTGTTTAAAATGGGCTTCTTATGGACAATATATAATTAAATGTTATAAGTCTTATTTTTTTTACCTGCTTTGACAGCTGAGTCTTTTAATTGGTGTATCTAGACCATTCACTTTTTAAATTTATTTATTTATGGCTGTGTTGGGTCTTCGTTTCTGTGCGAGGGCTTTCTTTAGTTGTGGCAAACGGGGGCCACTCTTCTTCGCGGTGCGCGGGCCTCTCACTACCGCGGCCTCTCTTTTTGCGGAGCACAGGCTCCAGACGCACAGGCTCAGTAATCGTGGCTCACCAGCCCAGTCGCTCCGCGGCATGTGGGATCGTCCCAGACCAGGGCGTGAACCCGCGTCCCCTGCATTGGCAGGCGGTCTCCACCAGGGAAGGCCTAGACCATTCACTTTTAAAGTGAGTATTAATATGGTTGTTACTGTTTTTTATTCATTACACTTGTTTCTTTTAAAAAATCTTTCCCTCTTCTCCTGCCTTCTCCGGTTTAATTGAGCATTTTATCTGATTAGATTTTTTTCCTCCTATTTAGCATATCAATTATACTTCAAAAAAATTTTAATGGTTGTCTTAGAAGTTTGCAATATATATTAGGACTAATGTAAGTCCACCTTCAAATAACACTACACCGCCTCACGGGTAGCACAGGTACTTGTAACCCAGTGTCCCGATTCCTCTCTTCCGTCCCTAGGACACCGCTGCCACTCACACGTGCGACAGTTACCCAATACACTGTCACTAATATTCAATATTACTCTGAAAAACAATGACCTTTTATTTTGCTTAGGAGTAAGACAAGTAAAAGATTTTATTTTACCTTCACTTATTCCCTCTCTGATCCTTTTCCCTTCTCTGGGTAGATCCGAGTTTCTTGCGTCACTTCCTAACTCTGACGAACTTCTAAAGCCTCTCCCAAGACAAGTGGGGCCAGTGGCATAGAGTCCTCTGAGCCGCCTAGAGCGACCCGACAGAACCCTAGGATCTGATTGGCCGGTAAGCTGGCGGCGGGGCGGAAGTTCCTAGCGGGCGTTTCCGGTCTGGCGGGTTAACTTTCGCCGGCCTGGTGTGTGGGGTACGTCTACCTTTCTCGGCGGGGCCGAGGGAGTCCTGGCCTCCCCTCGCGCGGAGGTGCCTGCGCCGCTGCGACAGGCGGGACGGCGCGGGGCTGGCCGAGCCGGGGGAGCGCCTGCTCGTGTGGCCTGAGGGGCGGGCCGGGCGGAAACCCGCGCGGGGGTGGGGTCCGGGCTGCCCCGGCGCGGAGGCGGGGCGGCGGGCAAGAGCCAGGCTTCACGGAGGAGGCGAAGTTTAGGCACGGTCTGGGGATGCACCGAACCTGTGCTTTTTCTCAGATGAGAGAGAGTACCTTTCACTCATTAGGGGTAGGTTCAGTGAAAGGATGAAGTCGCGAAGGCTGTGCAGCGAGGGGACGTTGGTGCACATCCCGGCGCTGAACAATCCCAGGGCCCATTCATTCGCTCGGTGGGCGCCCAGTACACACTGCCTTGGTGATGATTAAGATTTACTGGGTTTTGTTTGTGGTTTGCGAACACTATGCGAAGCACTTTATACATTTTTCTCACTTAACTCAAAATAGTCACTTAAGGTAAGTGGTGATGTTCTCATTTTATGGTCTGTGGAGAAACACGTCACTTACTCGAGACCCTTCGTTAGGAGGTGGTGTATCTGAGATTGGAACTCAGTCTGGTGGAGCCCAGGGCCTATGCTTCTAACAGGAGTGTTACGTGCCTCCCACATGAGGCTGAAAGGGGAGGCAGAGTGCATTTGGAAGGACCACTTGTGCACAGCACACAAAGGGCGTGAGCACCAGGGACCTGTCAAAGGCAAGCCCTGGCTGAGGACCGAGAGGCTGCCTCTGGCCTGGATGGCCTGAGGAGGAGATTCTGGGATGGCCCAAGAGAAATGAACTGGGCATTAATAAGCTTGGGTTCAGCTGTCAGTTAGAGCCCAACAGAGGCTTAAGTGACGAAGGTGGGGCAGGCAGGGTTTGTTCTGGGTTGTGTCTCTGAGGTTCCCTGGGTTTTACCCTCATGGTCACACTAGACAGAAGTGTTTCTCCCTGTTTCTTTTTTATCATCAGGGAGGAAAAGCCTTTTCTAGAAGCCTTTTTGAAAACTTTCCTTAACATCTTGTTGACCAGAAGATGGGCCTAGGGCCAAAGTAGCTGGGGCCAAGGAAAGTGGGCACATTTCTACCTGAATTAAGGGGTCTGTTTGCATGGAGCAGGCTGTGGGGGCAGAGGCTGACTGTGTGTCAGAGGCCAGTTGGAAAGGTTTTCATGGGAGTGACACCCCGTGTCACCTGTCACCCTAAATTATCACCAGATCTGTGGTTCTAAATGTCATGTGTATGCTGACAGTTACCAGTGTATACCCAGCCAGCTTCAGCCTCTCTCCTGAAATTTGGACTTGTGGATCGAAATGCCCTCATTCTCCACTTGTACATCTTGTACATCTTGAACATAACATGTACAAGACAACTTTTAATTTTTATCCTTCAGATATACTTCTACGGTCTTCCTGGGTAATTGGAGATTTCCTCATCTCAGGTGTTTGGGCCAAACATCTTGGTGTTTCATCCCACACCTAATTTGTCAGCAAATCCTGTTGACTGTACCTTTGAAAGGTATCTGCAATCTGACTGCTTATCACCTGCTACCACCATCTGGTCCAAGACACTATCGTCTCTAGCTGTGTTATTGCTGGGACCTTCCGGTTGGTTTTCCTGCTTCTACCCTTACACCCTCCTCCCTGCCCCCTAGTCCATTTTCAAAGCAGCAGCCGGAGCAGCCACATGTCAAGTCATATCACTCTGCCCAGACCTTCCAGATGCTCCTAATCTCATTCAGAATAAAAGCCTAAGTCCTGTAGCCCAAAAGTTACCCCACCCCACTCTGTCTTGCCCTCCCCTACTCTGCTTCAGCCCCTCTGGTCTCCTTGCCCTTCCTTGAACACGTCAAGTATGCTTGCACCTTGCAACCTTTGCACTTGCGCCTCCCCCTGCCCAGGATGTATCTCCCCTGATACCTACTTAGTGCCGGCCCTCACTCCATCCATATCTGTTTTGATGTTACTTTATCAGAGGTGCCTTCCCTGGCTGCCTTTCGTAAAATATCTCCTCCCAACAGTTGCTGCCCTCGTGCTGTGTGTTGTTTCTCTTCCTTATCCCGTGACACAAGCATCATGTCTGTCAACTTCCCTACGGCTTGTGCACCGCTGTAGAGTAGGAGCTTGTTCTTCTTGTCCTCAGCTGTTTGCCCGCTGCCCAGGATTCTCCTGGGTGGGCCTGAGATGCAGACCGTCGTCTCCCCTTGTCAGGTGCACCACCGGGGACCTGGCTTTCGCGTGTGGCCTTGTTATGCTGTCGTACTACAGGCTGCTGGGGAGGCTTCCTGGGGGGCAGGGGAATATATAGTCTGAGGCCACTGGGTGCTGAGACCATTGTTCCTTCCTGGGGATTTCAAGTAGCCTACAACTGGGTCTCTGCTGCCACAGACCTCTTGAGGTACAGGCGCGGAAGTCTCAAGTTGCTGTGGGGAGCAGAAGGCGGGTCAGGCTCCATCACACTCTTCCCTTTTGCTACAGCTCTGCCTGCCTCCTCGGGACAAGCTTGGAGACCCAGTGATGGCCCACAGGCAGCTTTTTCCTGGGCCCCAGGTGAGTGGTCTTCGTGAAGACGCCTCAGTGTGGCCTCAGCCCTTTCCTGGCTGGAGTCTCCACGGTTCCCTCTGAGGCACTGGTCTCAGGGTAGTTGGCTCCCTGTCTTCATTGATGTCCTCAACCCTTGGGTTCAAGTCCCTGAAATGCACTCTGGACTGTATCATCTCACCCCTGGACTGGACACAGAGGAAGGCAAGGAATGGGCAGGTAAACACGAGGCAGAATGGTGTCTGCCCCAAAGAGCCCGCTCTTGTGGGGAAGGCAGTCTGGTGCATGTGCTCAGAGGGGTTTTGCCCATCCTGAGCCTAGTGCCTCCCTACCCCCAGGCCCATCCTGGGGTTGCAACAAGATCTTGTCATTCCAGGTCTTGGTTTCCTTCAAGGAAGTGGCCGTGCTCCTTTCCCAAGAGGAGTGGGGCCATCTGGGCCCTGCTCAGAAGAGGCTCTACAGGGATGTGATGCTGGAAACCTATGGGAACCTGGTCTCGCTGGGTGAGGCTCTTCCCAGGAGCTCAGCTCTGGGCTTCCTGCTCCATGAATGGCTCTGGGAACTGGGGCTGGGCTCAAGGCTCAGAGACTTCTCACCCCCTGGGCCCAGACATGGGGCATTTGTGACCCTGGGCCCAGGCAGGCCTGGTCTGGGCAGAGGAGGGGACAGGTGGTGCCAGGGACTCCCCCAAGTTCTTTGTAGGAAGTATGGGAGGAGAACATTATTCATTGAACGCCAAGTATATTCATATCCCCTCAGTTAATCATCATGCATCTTCGAGGTTGGTGGTAGGATACATAGTTTATAGGTGAACCTGAGGCTGACAAATATCACTTCATTAAGTTCACACAGGCTGTCAGGGCAGATCTGGGATTTGCATCCATTTAGCTTCAGAGCCCTGCTTTATACCTGCCTTATACTTAGTCTGCTGTACATCAACACCTCCTCTACCATGAGTCTTCTGCCATGATGTGTTCAGGCCCCAAGTCTGTCCCTTAACTGTGACCCCCAGAAGAGCTGGGTTTGACTTTTCTTCAGCTGGGACAGAGGCCTACTTCTGTGTCCATGCTTTGGAGACCAGGTGGCAGGCAAGGTCATGACAGCACACAGACGCTGCCCATGGGGCCATCCTGCCCTGGACCTGGATGAGTTGTCAATCTTGCTTTCTTTCTCTGGAGCAGGACTTCAAGGTTCCAAACCTGATGTCATCTCCAAGCTGGAGCAGGGGGAAGAGCCATGGACCCCACACTCACCAAGAATTGAGGGGAGCTGGATTCGGAGACGCAGGCGTGCAGGTGAGTCTGCAGGAACACCCCCACGTTCTCGTGCCCCTGCTGGCAGGTGCCACCACTTCACCAGGCCAAATTGCGTCACCACCAGAGCTTTGCTTTTCTTCTCCACCTTCTTTCTCTTCTTTTCTCTTTTTTGCTATTAATGGCCCCTATTCTGTGCCCCTGAATGGGGTCATGTTTACCTTACCCTAGAAGATGCTCTTTCAGTTCCTGAAAAGAGCTCGGGTGTCTCCCTAGCAGCTGCCTCCCTACCCTGGCTGCCTCTCAGTCGTTTCCATGTCACCCAGTCCTCAGGCCTTGCTGGCCAGCTCTGCCTTGGCTGCTGGAGACACCACTTGGAGGGTCCACCTGGAGGCTTGCCATCCTGCCCAGACTCTCACCCCTGCTGTTCACTCAGAGTTCCCAGGCTGATTCTGGGCTTCGGAGAAACGCGTGACTTAGGGCTGCTTCTTGCGTGGCGAAGGATCTGGGCATGTACATAGTAAGCAGAGCAGAGTTCCTGTGCTCTTTGCCGCATGGCAACTAACATTGCCTGGCCTGTTGTGCATTCCTAGCACTGTGCTGGCACAGTGAACTTACACAGCCCTCCAGCATCCCTGCAGAGTTGGTGCTCAGGAAAATGAGGCACAGAGAGGTTCAGTTGCTAGCCCAAGGTCACACAGCCAGCTGGGGACAGAGGTGAGTTGGATCTCAGGTGGACTGGCTCCCTACCACACGCCTTTTTTTTCTTTTTAAAAACAGCTTTTTAAAGGTATATTTAGCATATAATATGCTATGCATATTTTTTAAACTTTTTTAAAAATAAATGTATCTTATTTATTTTTGGCTGCTTCTGGTCTTCATTGCTGCGAGCAGGCTTTCTCTAGTTGCAGCGAACGGGGACTACTCTTCGTCGCAGTGCACAGGCTTCTCGTTGCAGTGGCTTCTCTTGTTGTGGAGCACAGCCTCTAGGTGCACGGGCTTCAGTAGTTGTGGCATGCGGGCTCAGTTGCTCCACAGCATGGGATCTTCCTGGACGAGGGATCGAACCTCTGTCCCCTGCATTGGCAAGCAGATTCTTAACCACTGCACCACCAAGGAAGTTCCTGCTGTACATTTTTAAATGTACAATTTGGTAACATTTTTGCATATGTATGCACCTGTGAAACTGTCCACTATGGTAGAGATAGCAAACATATTCATTACCCCCAAAAGTTTTCTCATGTCTCTTTGTAATCCCTCCCTCTCACCGCTTCCCACCTCTATCCTGAAGCAATTACTCATCTTCTTACTGTCACTATAGATTACATTTTCTAGAGTTTTATATAATTGACATCATGGAGCATGTATTTTTTTTTTTTTGGCCTGGCTTTTCTTTTTTTTTTTTTTAATTTATTTTTTTTTTTTTTGGCCTGGCTTTTCTTGACTCACATAATTATTTTGTAATCCATTCATGTTGTGTGTCAATAATTCAGTTCTTTTTTATTTCTGATAAGTATTCTGTTGTATGGATATACCACAATTTGTTTATCCATTCTCTGTTAATGGACATTTAGATTGTTTCCAATTTGTGGTTAATACAAATAAAGCTGCCATGAACACTTGTGTACAAACCTTTGTTTGCTTGGCCATACATTTCCTTTTCTCTTGGAAATACCTAGGAATAAAATGGCTGCATTACGTGGCAAGTGTTTATTTAAACTTTTAGGAAACTGCCGAAGTGCTTTCCAAAGCAGTTGTACTATTTTACATTCCCACCAGCAAGGATGAGAGTTCCATTTCCTCAACTTCCTTGCCAACAGTTGGTGTGGTCAGTCTTTTAATTGTAGCCACTGTGATGGATGTGTAGTGGTATCTTATTTTTAATTCCCCTAATGATTAAAGATGTTGAGCATCTTTTCATGTGCTTGTTTTCCTTCTGGATTTCTTCACTGGTGAATGTCTCCTCAGATCTTTGCCTATTTTTTAATTGTGTTTTTCTTTCCTTATTGTTGATTTTAAAAGAGTTCCTTTCTAAATACAGGAATGTTCTATTTGCAGGTCCTTTATCAGATATATACTTTGCATGGATTATTCTCTCACTCTGTGCCTTGTCTTTTTATTCTCTTAACAGTGTCTTTTGAAGAGTAGAAGTTTTAAATTTTGGTGAAGTCCAGTTTGTTAATTTGTTCTTTCATGGATTGTGCTTTTGGTGTCATATCTAAGAAATCTTTGCCTAACCCAGAAGATTTTCTTCTTTGAAAAGAAAATTTTATAATTTAAAATTTTTGGGTGTTGCATTTAAGTTTTGATTCATGTTGAGTTAATTTTTGGTGTGAGGTATGGATCCAAGTTTAATTTTTTACAAGTGAATGTCCAGTTGTTCCAGTACCATTTGTTGAAAAGACTATCCATTCTCCACCTGCACTGCCTTTTTACCTTTGTCAAAAAAATCAGTTGTCCATGGGAGCTGCCTGATGGTCTAGCGGTTAGGATTTGGCACTTTCACTGCTGTGGCCTGGGTTCAATCCCTGGTTGGGGAACTGAGATCCTGCAAGCTGTGTAGCACAACCAAAAAAAAAAAGAGAGAGAGTTGTCCATATATATGTGAGGTTATTTGGAGCTCTCTGTTCTCTTCCGTTGTTCTATTGTCGATCTTTATACTCCGACACCACACTGTTGTGGATGCTTCATTAAAAGTCTGGAATCAGGTAGCATTTGTCCTCCAATTTTGTTCTTCATTTTCAGAGTTGTTTTGGCTATTCTAGATCCTTTGTATTTTCATATGAATTGAAAAATCAGCTTATTGCTATCTGAAAAAAGTCCTGCTAGCATTTTTGTTAAGATTGCATTGAATCCATAGATCAGTTTGAGGGAAATTGACATATATTGTTTTCTAACTCATGAACAAGATGTATGTCTCCATTTATTTGTCTTAATTTCTCAGTAGTATTTTATACTTTTCTGTGTACAGGCATTTTACGTCTTTTGTCAGATTTATTCCTAAGTATTTCATATATTTTTTATACATTTATTTTATTGAAGTATAGTTGATTTACAAAGTTGTGTTAATTTCTGTACCGTTTTATATATATATATATTCTTTTTTTAAATTTATTTATTTTATTTATTTATTTTTGGCTGCATTGGGTCTTTGTTGCTACGTGTAGGCTTTCTCTAGTGACGAGCAGGGTCTACTCTTCGTTGCGGTGTGTGGGCTTCTCACTGGGATGGCTTCTCGTTGCGGAGCACAGGCTTTAGGCGTATGGGCTTCAGCAGTTGTGGCACACGGGCTCAGTAGTTGTGGCTCACGAGATCTGGAGCGCAGGCTCAGTAGTTGTGGCGTACGGGCTTTGTTGCTCTGCGGCATGTGGGATCTTCCCAGACCAGGGCTCAAACCCGTGTACCCTGCATTGGCAGGCGGATTCTTAACCACTGCACCACCAGGGAAGCCCTCTTTCATATTTTTCATGTTTTTGTACATGGTATTTTTTTTAATTCCAATTTCCAGTTGTTCATTACTTATAAATAAAAACAGAATTGATTTTTGGGTGCGTACCATGGGAACAGTGGGCATGTAAGGGAATGGGCCCATGATGGCAGGAAGGAGTTAGGGGTAACAAAGTGCTGGAAATAAACAGGTGGTACCATGGCCTCTGTTTCTCTCACCTGGATTTTCCCTGATAAAACATAACCGGTTAAACTTACTTTTAGGGTCCCTCTTAGTTTCTCCACATATAATGCACCACCCTCTGTGGGGCACACAATCTGTTAAACATCATCCCCTGGTGACCCTTTTTTCAATCTTGTCTTTCCTCCTTACCTGGACTAAGAAGTGGTTCATCTCCCAGGAGAGGTCTGACGTCTGAGCCCATAGTGTCCAGGGGAAGAGAAACATCAACCGAGACAGAGGTGTCCAAGGAGGAGTAGACAGGACCACGTCAGGCTGTGTTGGATTTGATTCTTATCCTAGGAGGGTGGAAAGCTATGGAATGTGTATTTAAAAATAATTTATTTTTGTGCAGTGAACATGTGTCATTTTAGTAGAACAACAGAACTGATCCCTGTAGAGAAGTGTGGTGACAAGAATAAAACATCACCCCAAATCTTGCGTTGCAGAAACGTTCATTCTCGGCATTAGGTGACGGTATTTCATGGACCCCAGATGCATTGGCCCGACCAGATAGAAGTTTGTCTCCCTCGTGTAACAGCGTCCCTGTTTGGTGGATTCTCAGTTTGACATGCTTGTTAGGAGGCCAGCTCGTCTGTCTTGTTTCTCCGCCACCCTCTTGAGCGGCATGCCTAAACACTCACCTCCAGGTTTAACACTGGGTTATGGGAGAAGGAGAGAGTGGAGGAGGCCATTTCACTGCCGTGGAGTCTATGACCTTGTCTGTGACCTTGAAGTTGCCCATGTCGCTTCTACTCACATTCCACTACTGAGAATTCAGTTATGTGGCCACACCTAATACTGTTATTTTCTTAGTGGTTGCTCTGGAACTTACCGTGTACATCTTAACTTATCAGAATCTACTTCTGGTTTATACTAGCAATTCCAGTGACTATAGAATAGTTATTCCTATAGAACGCCATTTCCTCTCCTTCCTTTTTGTTTTTTGTTGTTGTTGTTGTTTTTAAATATTTATTTATTTATTTGGCTGTGCCAGGTCTTGGTTGCAGCATGCGGGATCTAGTTCCCTGACCCAGGGAACCTGGGCCCCCAGTCTTAACCACTGGATCACCAGGGAAGTCCCTCTCCTCCCTTTTTGTGCGTTGTTGTATATCTGTGTGTGTTACAAATTCAACAATACATTCTTATAGTACTTTATATAATTTTATGTCTGTCGTGGAAACTAAAAGAAGAAATGAGACCAGCATATATGTATACAGTTTGTTATATCATCTACTTTCTTATTCACCATTTCTCTTCATTTGTTCCTGTGCATTTAAGTTACATCTGCTGTCGTTTCCTTACTCCAGTGTATCTTTCCTCTTACCCACCTCCTTTGTGCTGTTTTTGTCACGTGCAATACATTTCTATCTGTGATATTGTGATTTATAATAAGAAGTATGTATTTGGTCCTCATCCCGTTTCTGGCACAGAGCTCCTAAAACCCTCGGAATTTCCGAAGTAATGAGAGTAGTGAAAATTGCTCTGTTGTTTTTGAAAATGCCCTAGCAGTCCAATCCAGTAAAATCTGGGCAGCAGTATTTTTAAAAGTCAGTCTTGGAGGTTTGTTGTGACTCAAGGAGGCTGGATGCAGAAAGGGATCCCCCACCCTCTCAACCACACTCACCAGGAATTTCACCTCTTTAGGTTGGAGTTGGAGGGGATGATAGGTGCTGGTGGCCTAGCCTGGTGAGATGTGGGGAGCTTTCCCTGGGAGCTGCAGGGAGAGGGAGCCCCTTCTTGGCTCCACCCAAGAGGAGTAGAGCATCTGTCATGCTGAGGTGGGCGGGTGGAGGTGTAACGGGTTAGGGCTCACATGCCACACACTCTTGCTGCTCTTGCCAAGTTTTAGTAGATTTTCTTGAAAAACCGTTTCTTCATTTGCTTTTTGCTCTTAGGACAATTTCCAGAGACATTAAAATGGTTGTTAGTTGGGGTTGGGTTTTTTGTTTTGTTTTAATAGTTCTTGCCAGCTTTGTTTTGCTGTGACTTGGATCCATGGAGTTTATTACACTGTCATCAAAGTGGAATTTCCTGACTTTCAATTTTGAAGAATATTTTTGCTGGACGTAGAATACTAGGTTGGCAGTTGTATTCTTCAGTACATTAAAAATGTCCTTCTGTCTGCCGTCTTCCACTTCTGAAGTCGAAAAGTCAGCCTGCGATTTTATTTTGCTTTGAAAGGAAATCTTTTTCCTCTTGCTGCTTTTAATATTTCTTTTTTTGGTTTTCAGCAGTTTGGTTATGTTATACCCATGTGTGGTCTTCTTTGCATTGACATTACTTAGGGTTCTTCGAGCTTTCTGAATCTATAGTTTATAGACTTTTGTCAGTTGTGGGAAAATCTAGGCCAAAATTTCTTAAATTATTTCTTCTATTCCTTTTCTCCTCTCCTCCTGGGATTTTGAGAATATACACATTACACTTTCTACCTTGTTGCACCTACTTCTTATGCTCTTTTCTGTATTCCCTGTCCTATTTTTTTCCTTGCGGTGTTTCAATCTGAATACTTTTCAGATATTACTTAACGCACCTTTCAGTTACGTAATCCTCTGTTTTGTTACCTGCTATCTGCCAATGTACTGTCTTGTCTGTTGAACTCTTAATTTCAGTTTTCATTTGATTTCTAGTGAATTCTCTCTTTGTTTTCTTACATATACTAATCATGGTTTATTTGTTTTAAGCTGGTTCTTGATAATATCTGAATTGCCTGTGGGTTTGTTTCAATTGTATATTTTTCCCCTGGTTTCTTGTCGTTTAGTCTTTTTTTTAAAACATGATTTCTGATATTCAATTGTATCAGTTATTATAGATTAAAAATTATAGAGGCTTTATATGATGTTACATTCTTGAAAGAGGATCAAGTCTCCTTCTGGCAGACAGATAAAATGCCATTGGATCACCTTCCCATGTTAAGGGGTTGGTCTTAAGCTTTGTTAGGGCTGGTCTGATACTCAGGGGAAAATTCCCTACTCATTGTTCCCCTTTGAGGAATGTTAGGGACCTGGTTCATTATTCTGAAAACCACTAAATAAAACAGTCAAGGATTGATTCTGCTTTTACTAAATGGGTTATCCTTCAGGATAACTAGACAATTCATGAGTAAAAGTTTCTTCATAGAAACTTTAAGGGTTTAAAAAAAAAAAAAAAAGGTCAAACCTGAATCCTGAGATACCAGCTAAAAATTCTAAATACAGAAGACAACTAATCCTACCACCTCCTTCCTCTAACCCTGTACAAAGAACACCCAGCAGTAAAATATCTTCTACCTAGGGCAAAAACAAAGGAATTGCCTCAAAAAACCAAATAGCCCTAGGTAAAGACTTGCAAATTTTGGCATTTGGGGGTGCCCTGGACTTATAGCCACCATCTCATTCAAATGCCCTTCTGATTCATAAATACCCTCATTCATAGAGTTCCCAAGTATCTTTTTATTGCCTCAATTTAAAATACAAACAGGCATCAACTATAATTCAATTTAAAAAAGAACTAAAAAAATAATAAAAGTAAATTAAAAATAAACTAAAATACAAACAGACAACCAAGGATCCCTGACATCTGAAGCAGCATGAACTGGTGTGAGCCGTTGCTTCTTTTTTTTTTTTTTTTTTGGCTGCTTTGGGTCCTCGTTGCTGCACACAGGCTTTCTTCAGTTGAGGCGAGTGGTGGCTACTCTTCGTTGTGGTGCGTGGGCTTCTCACTGCAGTGGCTTCTCTTTGTTGCAGAGCACGGGCTCTAGGCGCATGGGCTTCAGTAGTTGTGGTGCGCGGGCTCAGTAGCTGTGGCTCGCGAGCTCTAGAGCACAGGCTCAGTAGTTGTGGGTCATGGGCTTAGTTGCTCCGCAGCATGTGGGATCTTCCTGGACCAGGGCTCGAACCCGTGTCCCCTGCCTTCGCAGGCAGATTCTTTTTTTTTTTCTTTATAAGTGGTGGTAGGAGTTTATTTATTTATTTATTTTTGCTGTGTTGGGTCTTCGTTTCTGTGTGAGGGCTTTCTCTAGTTGTGGCAAGCGGGGGCCACTCTTCATCGTGGTGTGCGGGCCTCTCACTATTGCAGCCTTTCTTGTTGCAGAGCACAGGCTCCAGACGCACAGGCTCAGTAGTTGTGGCTCACGGGCCTAGTTGTTCCGCGGCATGTGTGATCCTCCCAGACCAGGGCTTGAACCCGTGTCACCTGCATTAACAGGCAGATTCTCAACCACTGTGCTACCAGGGAAGCCCCGACAGGCAGATTCTTAACCGCTGCACCACCAAGGAGGTCCCGGAGACGTTGCTTCTTGACTCATAGATCACTCTGTTCTGTGGTCTCTTTTTTTGTCACATTCTTCATTCTGTTTCCTACCTGGTGAAATAGCACCTCTTGACAAGGATCATCTTTTTAGACTCTGGTTCCAGGATGTTGAAGACTCTTAACTCCTCAGATACTCCTGACAGAAGCCACAGGAATTCAGGACCTTTACCATCTGCAACCTGCCCCTTCAGACTGCTCCTAGGTTTCTAGAATGAAGTATTGTTTGCTTTTTACCTTTCAGACTTGAATGGTAAAAATCAGTCCCTTTGAAGTACTGGGCGTAGTTCTGCAAAGACAACTTAGCCCAGTGTTAGATCCCACCCAGTTAATATTTTCAGCTCAGTTTCTCAGTTCTGGCTAAACAGTCTGAAAGTGACAGCTCTAATAATAACCACTGTTTACAAAAGAGAGAGTCCATTGTGCTTTTGCAGTCTCTCAAAACTGTGAGAGGCTACCCTCTCTGGTTTTGTTTTTGTTACATTTCCTTTCACTGAGTCTCAGAATTCAGTTGTGTCACAGTTTTTACAAATTTTCAGGTACTTTTATCCATTGGGAACATGTGGTGTGGACTGTTGTACACATTTGGCTTTTTTGCCTTGTGCTATACCTGCTATTTGAATGGGTAGGTTGCTTCTTTGTTTCTATTTTTCTCTGTTTTCCATGATTTACTTCTGTGAAACCAAGTTGTCCACATCAAATAATTTTTCCCATTATGTGTTACTCAGTATACCCTTCATTCATTATATATCATTTGTGATACATTTACTTTTCAACAAATGTTTGAATGCCTGTTATGTATAAGCCATGGAAGATGCCTTTTTTACAGAGTGTGCAGCAGTGACATCAGTGTAGGTGCTGACCGTCCAAGCCTCCACC
This sequence comes from Lagenorhynchus albirostris, assembly GCF_949774975.1. Taxonomy (NCBI): domain Eukaryota; kingdom Metazoa; phylum Chordata; class Mammalia; order Artiodactyla; family Delphinidae; genus Lagenorhynchus; species Lagenorhynchus albirostris. Next base: position 82,148,927 of record NC_083111.1, on the reverse strand, counting down.
ACTGACTTCCCCATCTCCCTCCTCACCTTCTTTTTTTTTTTTTTTTTGATGTGGACCTTTTTTTTTTAAGTCTTTATTGAAGTTGTTACAATATTGCTTCTGTTTTATGTTTTGGTTTGAGGCATGTGGGATCTGAGCTCCCTAACCAGGGATGGAACCCTCACCCCCTGCATTGGAAGGTGAAGTCCTAACCACTGGACCACCAGGGAAGTCCTCCCTCCTCACCTTCTGAGGGCGCCTCTCCCTCAGGTCACACCTCGAGGTTCCTGCTCCATCTGTGCCTGGTTAGCCCATCTGAAATGGAGGCATTTCACCTTGGGTTTCTTCCCTCCCTCCTTCCTTCCCTCCTTCCTTCCCACACCAGCTTTCATTGCTCTGAGAGCATGCTTCTCTCTCCTCGCCTTCTCTTTTCTCTTCCCAGTAAGGTCATTTTTGGTTTTGCATTCTGAAAAATCCAAATCCTCCTAGGAGATAATTGTTTCATATAAATGTTTCTATTTATGCTCTAAGTATTTCCCATAGTAAAACATGAATAACTCTTTTTTTTTTTTTCAGGTTATGTCTCTAGGAAGGAAAAAAAAGAATTGACTCCAAAGCAGGAAATTTCTGAAGAAATGGAATCCCAGAGAACAAAATTAGAAGAGCTTGTAAGGAATATTTCCAAGGAATCTGATTTTGAAGAAATGACTAAAACTGAGGGAAAGCTAAATAATTGCTGGGGGAAATATGCAGTGGAGGGACTTAAGAAGGATTTCCCCCAGAAGAGTAATTTCAGGCCAGTGACAGTGACACATGTGAAAATCCCCTTGGGGGAAAGAGGTCCGAAATTCAGTGCAGCTGAGGTAAACTGCGCTGCAGACGCAAGTTCTGTCAGAAACTGCAGACTGTCTTCAGGGAAAAGTCTCCACCAGTGTGTGTCATGTGTAGAAAACTTCCAAACGAGTAAGGACCTCACTAACCTCCAAAGTTTCTGTGTAGGAGAACAAGCCTGTCAGGCAGATGTGTTTGTGAAAGTGCCTGGGCAGAGTTCAGTTTTCAGTGAGAACCAGAGGATTAACAGTCCAGAAAAAGCCTTTGAAAAGTGTGCTGTGTGTGGAATAGCTTTTGGTCAGAGCAGAGCTCTCATTCAGCACCCAGGAATTCACAGTGGAGAGAAGCCCTGCGGGTGTGAGGAAGGTGGCAGAGCTTCCCATGCCCGTCCCTATGCCATGCAGCACTGTAACACTTACACTGGAGAAAGACCCTGTGAGGCTAAGGAATGTGAGAAAGCTCTTAGCACATGTCCGTCTTACATTCAGCATTGTCAAGTTCACACTGGGGTGAAGCCCCATGAGTGCAGTCAGTGTGGAAAAGCCTTTAGTCATAGCTCTAACCTGATCCATCATCAGAGAGTGCATAGTGCAGAGAAGCCATACATGTGTGTGGAGTGTGGGAAAGCCTTCCGGAGACAGTCACACCTCACTCAGCATAAGAGAACCCATTCTGGAGAGAAACCCCATGACTGTGCTGAGTGCGGCAAAGCCTTCAGCGCACGATTGTCTCTCATTCAACATCAGAAAACTCACACAGGAGAAAAGCCCTATGAGTGTAACGAATGTGGAAAATTCTTTAGCCTGAAGCGAACCCTTATTGTTCATCAGAGAATCCACACTGGAGAGAAACCCTATAGGTGTAATGAATGTGGAAAATCCTTCAGTCAGCACTCACAAGTTATTCAACATAAGAGGGTTCACACTGGAGAGAAGCCTTATATCTGCAATGAGTGTGGAAAATCCTTCAGTGCTCGCCTGTCCCTCATCCAGCATCAGAGAATTCACACTGGAGAGAAACCTTATGGGTGTAATGAGTGTGGGAAAACCTTCAGTCAAAAGGGACACCTTACTCAGCATCAGCGAATTCACACTGGAGAGAAGCCCTATGAGTGTAATGAGTGTGGAAAAGCTTTCAGCCAGAGTTTTAATCTCATTCACCATCAAAGGACACACAATGGCGAGAGGCCCTATGAATGTAATGAGTGTGACAAAGCCTTCAGTGTTCTCTCCTCCCTTGTCCAGCATCAGAGAGTGCACAACGGAGAGAAGCCCTACGAGTGCCACAGCTGTGGGAAGGCCTTTAGTCAGGGCTCACACCTAATCCAGCACCAGAGGAGTCACACTGGAGAGAAGCCCTATGAGTGTAGCGAGTGTGGGAAAACCTTTGGACAGATATCCACCCTAATTAAGCATGAGAGGACACACAATGGGGAGAAGCCCTATGAGTGCGGCGACTGTGGGAAAGCTTTCAGCCAGAGTGCACACCTCATCCGCCATCGAAGAATTCACACTGGGGAGAGCCCTTACACGTGTAGTGACTGTGGGAAGGCCTTCAACGTCCGCTCCTCCCTCATTCAGCATCTCAGGGTTCACACCGGCGAGAAGCCTTATGAATGCAGTGAGTGTGGCAAGGCCTTCAGCCAGCATTCACAGTTTATTCAGCATCAGAGGGTTCACACTGGAGAGAAACCCTACACGTGCAGTGAATGTGAGAAATCATTCAGTGCACGCTTGTCCCTTATCCAACACCAGAGAATTCACACTGGAGAGAAGCCCTATAAATGCACTGAATGTCAAAAATCCTTCCGACAAAGCTCTCACCTCATTCGACATCAGAGAATCCACAGTGGAGAGCGACCTTACATGTGTAGTAGATGTGGGAAAACTTACAACCAGAGAATATCTCTTATTAGTCATGAGAAAGTTCACAGACTCCACGGTGGAGAGCAAACCTGTCGGCGTGACGAGTGTGGGGAGCTCTTTGGCGCACAGGCAGCGTTCATGCAGCACCGGAAGGTTCATAGTGGAGAGTGACTCACTCTGTCTGATACATTCTTCACAGTTTTACAGCAGGAGAGTTCTACTGATAAGAAAGCTCACTTTATGACTTTCCTTTTGGAAATTCAGCTCTTAAGGAATTAAACTATCTCCCAATGTGCTGCTCACTGAAGGCAGGCTGCTGATTTATGTGGTAAATGTTCCAAGGTAACATGCCTTCCCTCAGACCCAGAGGATGGCTCTCTGCTTGAGTGTTTTAAGTGAATGCAACTTAAATATACTTTCCTAGATCATGTTTTTATAGCACCAGACCTTAGTGTACAGTTAGGTGTTTCATTTGGCCCCTGTCTTTCTTTTCTTTCCTCTTCATCATCTATTTCAGCTTCAGGAAAAGTAACTGAGATCCTTGAACTTTCGAGTGTGATTGGGTTGGGGTTTTCTTATTTGTTTGTTTGTAGGGCCTTTTCAAAATGTTTTTGTTCTATTTTGAGGGATATGATACCTTTAACTTCAAAGGGGTTTTCCCTTTTCAGCATCCGGTAATCCACAGAGGTGAGAAGGCATATGAGTATAAGTAGAGTTTGTTAAGGAATGAGGTGAGGCTTGTGTGTAGATTCAAACTGTTGAGATGGTGCTAGGAAGTCAGGTGACTCATGTAAACTGGGGTTTCCTACAGGGTAATTTGAAAACAAAAAAACCCGTGAATTGGAGGGGTGGAATAGGCATAAAGTAGACATAGGCTCGCGTGGGACCTGGGACACAGCTTACAGATTCTGTTGGTATATTCTAGATCCACTTCTGAGGGAGAGAAGGTGAGTGGTTGGAGCTGTTCCCTTTCACTGGGTGGCCTCGCACCGAGCAGACTCTGGTGAGGAGGGCAGGTCCTCCTGCTGCCAGAGGACAGGATTCCAGGTGAGGCAGGGACACGGCATTAAGCACCTTTTCATGGGTAGGTTATCGTGCAGGCTGTTTGTCAGCCTTGGACCCCTGTCTGCATGCTGTAAACATGCTTTTGTCCCTCCTGGGAGCTGTATTAGTCAGTGGTGTCTCAGTGCCCGTGGTCCTCCCACCTGATGCTTGAGGTGATGCTAAACATCCTGGGAGCTGATTTCCTGAGCACAGTCTTCAGAGTGGCTGCCCCTGGTTCATCACGTGTGGTTCGCTGCAGTGTCCTCAGAACCCCATTCTCCAGAAGTTTCTATGGCACTTCCTTCTGTTTTTGTGGAGGAAAGAGTAGCATCAAAGTGGGCTGAAAAAGGGTTATAAATATGAGAGATTCAGCAGAAGGAGTCTGTGAGAGACAGTTCTAGAAACAAATCTGGCAATTGAAAGTGGCTGTTGAGAGTCTGATGAGAAGCTGGTACCGTGTGTGAACCCTTGAGAAGGGGCTAACAGGATCTGGCACGGGCTGCAGTGGGACGGCGCTTTATGAATAAGGCAGGGTAAGAATGGAGTGAAAGAGGAGCAGTGAATTGCTTAATAGCTGGACATTCTATTCCTTTATAGTATCCTTTTCAATAACAAGTTTATTCCTATTTTCCTGCTTTATTAAAGAAACTTTCTCTTAGAAGTTCACTGACCTTTTTTCCTTATGTTGACCTGACCTATGGCTCAGGCCTTATTTTCCAGGCTCTTGTCTATATAGCAGTAGTATTGGTCTTTACTTGTTTTAGAATTTTGAGGAGCTGATTGAAAAATCTGCCTCTTAATGATACTTCTCCTAAGCACACTTCACCACAAATAGCTTTGACATTTTTTAAAACTGGAATTAATACACTGTGATAATAATGGTTATCATGTGCTAGACAAAAATTCTGACTGAGTCAACAAACCTTTACCTTTTTACCTTAGTGTGTGCGAGGCACTGTGATGAATGCTTCTCCTGGGTTTTCTCATTTAATCCTCACATCACCTCAGTGAAGTAGGTACTTTTATTAGCCCTGTTTCACAATGAGACTGAGGCACAGAGAGGCTGCTCGGGGGCGGCTCTGGTACCACATGGCTCTGCCGCCCACAGTCGTGGATCCCCCACTGGGCACCTGCCCCAGGCCCACACCCGCTGCACCCCCAGCACCCCAGGCAGGGAGCTTGCAGTCCTGAGGCTGACCCATCTGACTAATTCTGGCCCACTGAAGTTGTATGTTTCACTTAATGTGGTTTGGTGGATAGGTCTTGTAGATGTGTTATCAATGAAGGAAAATGGGAAGATGGTCCAAAGTTGGGAGCCTCTGGCTTGTGACTTTACTAATCATTGCCCGATTGCCGTGTTCCAAAAAGAGAGGGCATGTCTGTCTTTTCCTGAGGTGACTGGACACCTTCATCTCCTGAGCTGTGTCAGAAGCTCCTCCCATGGCTCTCCTGGCTTCAGTCTGAGATGGGGCCTTGGAGCTTTTTATCCAGTTACACCTTCTGCTGTAGAGAAAGGACTTCTGGAAGGAAGGAAAAGAAGTTCCCTGTTCTTGCTCCAAGGATCTCCTTGGCGTCCTTGCAAGAAACACAAGGACTCGGAGGCTGTGGCAGTGTCTTCCTTGCAGCCATACTATTAGAATGCCAAATCGGGAGGAAATATGTGGGGTTTTTTTCTTTATACATTCATCTTTACATACGGTGCACAGTTTACTTAATTGAGAACCTCAGCTTTTATTCTAATTCTCTGTTTTAGGTTGTGTGGCTAAAACGTCTTTATGAGTAATTCCTGCAGTGAGTTTGGATTATGTCTTAGTTTTCAGTTAAATGTTTTACCCAAAATGTACTGAATTTTATTTACATAGCTAATGTTGTCCATTTCAGTCATAAATATCCCTGTTAGCCAGTCTTACCTAGCTGGGCGATGGCATTAGTATTGATTGGAGCCAGACTGTCTCCTGACGGTTCGAAGCCTCTCTGTGCTGCATGGTGGGGAGCACAGGGCGCCCATCCACCTGGTGCCGCCTGGCGTCTTAAACCCAGCCGATTACCTGCGGTTGAGAAGGGCATTTCGGTTTCCCCAGTTGATGCGAAGAAGCTGTTTCTAAAGGAGTTTTGTGACAGTGCCAGCAGATGTACAACCTTCCAAAATCCCCCCTGTGGCCCGGGCTTTCATCACCTGAAAGGTACTAGAAACAGGGAGATGGACAGTGGCCAGGACAGTTTTGACATTCAGGAGGTTGAGCTCTGGTCAGCAGACATTGTACCGTCTGTCTAGCACTCATCCCAAAGATGCCCCTATTCCTGCTGCTCTGTTTGGTCGGGCTCAATACCCTCACACGGGGAAGAATAAGGATATTTTCAGGTCCCCCTGGAGCCGCTGTTCTGGTGAGGTGACAGGTGTTCTCTCTCACCTACCTGCTGCACAGCAGGCGGGTGAAGTCTCCTGCCTTAGATCTCCATGTATTGGTAGTTCTTGCCACAGGCTGTGTGGGATTATGACTGGAAGGAACTCAGGGCAGTTAATACTTGGAGGAAGACATTGTTTACTACTCATTGAACTAGTAGAGTTGGTTGCAGTTTGGATGATCTGCTCCCCATGAAACACTTTTGTAGCCTAACCGGACTTGGGGGCCGGACATTGGCAGTAGGTGGGGTTGGTGTGGGGGTGTTGAGAAGGGCCCCTACCTTCAAGCTTGTGCGGCAGGAGCTGCCCAAGGACTCAGCCTTCCTGGCAGACAGCCGTCACTATGAGGGTGTGGGTCATGGGGCCCAGCCAGGACCTGCTCCCTGTGTGGGTGTCAGGAGTGTCATATTTGTAAATCCAGAGTTGTTTTGTTAGTTCTGGTGTCTGCCTATTGCCAGAACATGGGATTATTAGGTAAAATTCCCAGAGACTTCGGGTGGCCTTTGCTGTCAGGAGAAAGGACGCCCCAGACAGTGGGGGCAGGTGCTGAGGGGTCACAGGAGCCCTTCACTTTTCTTGTGTCTGCCTGTCTTATGGTATTTCCACTGATGCCTTGGTGTGGTGGACTCCTGAGGATGACCCATGTCCTTGACCTTCACCACTAGCTCTTGAACCACAACTGAAGATGTGAATCATAAGGGGACCAAGATCTGCTCTTTCTGCTGTAAATGATGGTCTGCCCATAAGTGCCTGTTAATGTGTTGTGTGTTCCCCTGCCAATCCTACTGGTTTATCATGTGTAGTTGACATTTCTTCTTTCCCCACTAATTCTAGGTTTTACTTGAGTTTCATGCGTTTATTCACAAACGTTGAAAGGTAGCGGGTGGATTCCATTATTGCTTATGTTCATGCAAGAGTGGGTAGCAAGTGACTCAAGCTGCTGCCTTGAGTCTGAGGACCTGAGTTTCCAGGCAGCGGGACTGCACTGGGATGTTTTCACTTTAACACTGCATACGTGCAGCATCTTCTTTGTATCTGAAGATGGGACCAGAAGAAAACTGCAGGATGGAAGTTGGAGGGGTTAGTTGTGGGCACTAGGGCTCCTAGTTGTAAGTAACAGACACCTACTTAAGATAACCTGAGCAAAGAAGGGAGCACCATCTGTCAGGATCCAGGGGGGTCTTACGGGGCCCCAGGTGAGGAAACAGCTGCAGTCAGGAACTGGAAAGGTTTCTGGATTTCCCACCCCTGGATTGTATCCTGGTTTCCCTGCAGACCTGCCTTCTCAGTTTAATAGTGCACTGGGCTGAAAAACTGGCTGCCACCACAGTTACTGGGTTCACATCTGCTTCTTCCAAGAGACCTGCCAGAATAAGGCTGGGAACTTAGTATTTTAATTCATATTCTAAGGAGAGGATGCTGTCCAGTCTCTGGTCTGGTGTCCATTCACGTACCCATAAACCTGTGGGACTCCAATGAATGTGGCCATGGGTGCAGAGTTTGGGGAATGGACTCTGGCCCACCTGGGTTGGATGTCAACACCTGACCAGTTGGCTGTGTCCAGAGGGGCAGGATGGCTGCTGGGGCTACTGTATTTGTTGAGTGGACAAGAGCAGATCCTTGAATAGGGCGTGGGGGCATTAGAAGGCCATGTAGGTAGCGACCTAGGAAGGGATAGCTGGAGGACAGGAGGGCCTTGTGAATGGGAAAGGGGCTGGAAAGGAACCTACTGCTCTTAGCAGAACTTATGAGCCCCCAACCAGCACCAGGCTCTATGGGAGAAATAGGCACCAGAATTGGCCTGGGCAAGTCCTGCCCCGACCTTAGCAACCTGCTCTGGGGACTCAGATAGTCCTAGCAGCATCGGCTTTGGGCTTGGCCACATCTCCAGGTGTTGGAGCATCGTGCCAGGTGTGGCCTGGTCTGGACAGAGGGTTAGAGTGAGTGCAGGGGGTGGGGGGACAGGGGTAGGTCTGGGATGGTGCACAAAGATGCTGACACAAGGGCATCTGGACTGAGGTTCCAAGTCCCTAAAATGTGGGCTTGGGGTGGGGGGGCATCTCAGCTGCTCCTGAGTCTGTGAGCTCTACAGAAGAGCTAGGGTTCAGCAGTTGTGTTCCAGGCCTGACTCCTGGAGACATTCCTTCAGCAGTGGGCAGAAGTGCTGGCAGATGCCCTGTCCCTAGCATGGGGGCTGCACCACGTGGTCTAGCATCCACCCCTGTGTCCAGCCTCCAGGATTTCCTGCCTCCGCCACCAGCCTCTGCTACAAAACCTGCTAAAGCTTCTCCACTGCTCGAGGTATTCCCACAACCGACCTGTATGAAAAGATGGGCAAAGCTCATTAGTAATCGCGGGCCTGCAAAATGATATCACTGTGAGATGCCGTATTACACTCACCAGATTAGCAAAAATTAAAAGTTTCATGACGACAAGTGTTGCAAAAAATGTAGAGCAACAGTTACTCTCACACACTGTTGATAGGAATGAAGTTGGAACGACACACTGGAAAATACTCCGGCACTGTTAATAAAGATGCAAATAGCCCACAACCTAATTCCACTCCTACACGTACACACAGCAGAGACTTGCGTGAAAACCAGGAGATGTGTCCCAAAATGTTCATAGCAGCTGTGTTTGTAATAGCAATACCTGCTAACAATCTAATGTAGGTGGAAAGACAAAAGGTTTTATTCATACATACAATGGAAAACTTTATCAGAATGAATTACCCTCAGCTACCCGCCTCAACATTCTTGAGCTGTCACCTTGCAGTGGAATGTGGGTTTTCCTAAATACACACCAATTTTGATTGCTTCTAGCAACTGAACCCCAGCGTACTCAGGGGATGAGTGCAGTGTGACCTGAGAGGGAATGCCTCATAGCAAAGTATGGCAAGACTTTGTCAGTTTACTATCAACAGAAACCTGGGTAATGTAAATGGGAATAGATTCTAGGGCTGTTAGCCTAGAGGAGAGAATGTACTGAATTTGTTACATGGCAGATGGCTAATTCAGGGAGCTATCTCAGCAGTGACTGGCTGATGGAAGTCTGTATGCGGTGTGGCCTGCATTGATGAGGCTGGTATGTCAGATCTGCCTGAATTCACAGTGCAGGACAGTCAGAGGCTCGGGCGATGGGAATGCTGGAGTGGATGCTGTGGGACCTGCCCACCCACCCCTGCCTGTGTCCTCCAGGAGAGTCTAGAGACACTTCTTTCACCCAGGCTTTGAGAAATGCGTTGGTGATGGGCGTGCCAGCATCCATGAAAGACTACAGTGGCTATTTTCTATAGGCTGGGAATGATGGTAAGAGGGGCTGTCATGAAAATGGTTTCCGTGCTCAGTGGGCGTGGTCAAATAGCAGACAGTAGCATGTAACCCTTTCAAAGACAGGGCAGTCATGTCACTGTAACAGGCCCAGGGCCAGAGTAGTAATAGAATTGTTTGACCACATGTTTTGGCCCTGGATAATGGTGATGGTGACTGAAATAAGTAGGCAGCCTACTAAAGGTTATATCAATACTAGTGAAAAAAACATTAAATCTGGTGAAAAGACACCTGAACCTCATGAAAGAAGAAGAGGCAAGCTTTCCCTTGGGGAAAGACCCTGATACTCTTCCCAAAATTTATACTATGTTTTATTCTCTCCCCCAAAGGGAATGTGGCCATTTGATGGGGTAACTGTACATTAGAAGACAGGAAATACCCACACTTTTCAAGGATGTGAAAGTAAAAATTAGCTCGGACTCAGAAAGAAAAAATCTGGTAAACTGTTCATCAGGCTAGAATAACAGACACAGATAAAAAAACCAGCTTCAGAGTTAATAGGAAACAATATTTCTCCCAAAGAGATGTGCAGCTACAAAATGTAACATTCTGCCTCTGCTTTCTTGCTCGTGGAGAAACTTTATTCTGTAACATCAGCAAGTGTTGGAAACGACATCAAGAATGAAACACCCCACTCTTGGTGGATCTAAGTCACTGACGCAGAGGAGCAGCCTTGATTTACAGCTGGAATCAGATAATGAGTTTTGGACACCACGGTCCACATCTAAATTTTGTGGTTTCCAAGGAAACAGGAGCTTAGGTCCATTTTACAGTCCAGACCTGAGGATGACCCACGATGACTCAGCCCTGCCTTGCCTGCCTATCAAGACACTGCTCCACTTAGATTTCACCTAAACTCCACCCCTCCCAAGTCCTGTAACAACTCTGTTTTCCTTTCTTTGGTGAGACACTTGTCGTTCGTGTGTTTGTTGCCCTCACTGTAATGGATCTATAACCCTGACTTTGTCAGAGTATAAGTGGTCTGAGGTTGATTGGGCTATGGCAGGGGTTACTGGACTCTGGCTCTGAATTGATGTTAATTCAAAATCTTGTTCAGCAGCCAGTGTAGGAGCTTAGGGAGTCAACGGGCAAATGAAGTTTTAGCTCAGGACCATCTCATGGTAGAATCGGAGGGACACAAAAATCACCCCATGGTATTTACCCAGATCAAGAATACATAGGAGGGGTACACACACTGACCATGTCAGGATCCTCACGTGAGTCCTCTGGCTCATGGAGCGAGGGCTGTTATGATAGGAATATTTGGATTAGACAGGACAGGAGGTGGGTCCAGCTCCCCCCTTGTATACTGGATTACTCTGAGCAAACTAAACTCTCAGACTGTGCTTGTGGGCAAAATGGGGATAAAAATACCAATCTCTGAAGGAGTATTAGGGGGTTAGGTAGAACCAAGTTTACAGAGTAACCAGTGTGCTGCTCAGAACACAGCAGGGGCAGAGCAAAGCCAGCTCTCTTCACTGCCACCCTTGTCAGAGAAGCAAGAACTGTAGAAAGAGCATATCGCCTTTGGAGAGGGACAGCCTGGGTAATAATCCTACCTCTACCTCACTGGCCTGTTTTCTCATTTGTAAAAAAGAAGAGGGGGTGGGGGGTGGGGCAACTCGTATTACAGAGAGATTTATGTGTGATAACCCATGGAACGTTGTGGCATCATTTTTTCCCAGAGAGTACTCTCTTACCTTAACAGAGAACTAGTATTGTTGATTCATGGGTTCATGTAATCACAAACATATATAATTAGTACCTATTGTGAGTATGGTTCTAGATGCTGGGGACAGAGCCGTGAATGAAACAAAATCCCTGCCCTCACAGAGCATACATTCTAGCGTGGGAGAAAGATGGTGAGCAGATAAATGGATGGTGGTGAATGCTCCAATATTCTGTTTTTCTATGAAGAAAAATAGAGGGGGGAAGGGAGTAGAATAGCTGGGCATGGAACAGAAGAAGTAAGGTATCCTTTCCATCTACTACGGCTGAAGGAACACCTCAGGAAGCTCTCATCTTAGAAGAATACAGCAAGTAGCTGCAGGGCCCGGGTCCCCAAGCCCTGCATGCTGCGTGCCCTGTGATGGGCACAGTTGTTTCCCCCTCAACACTGAGGGCCTGCTTGAGGGTGAGGACTGGTCTTTATTTGCTTCCATATCCTAAGCATTTCATGTAGACCAGTGGTCACTGCGTGTTTCAAACACTGGCCAACCATGGAGAAATCTCAAGTCACTCGTTCCCCACCTCTTACTTCCAACTGCACACCCTTGGGAAGAAGTTAGGGGATCAGATTTCTGGGTTTGGGATCACAGGCTTTGATCTAGTGCACCCAGGCTCCAAGGACTGACAGCTCCCCTAGGTCCCGGGAGCTAAGGGAGAACAGGGCAGTGGGAGGGAGTGCAGGCTGCCCAGAACCCACCTCTAGCAGATCCTCCCTGAGGCAGCAGACCTGCCAGTCTTCTGCATGGCATTTATTGTGAGAAAAACTAGAGAACCAGGCTACGGCAGCCCTGAGACCCAGGAAGCAGCAGAGAATCAACGTGGAAGCTGGGAGCCCCACGGAGCTTCCATTCAACCCACGCGTTCATTCTCACACCTCCAGATGCTTGGCCCGTAAAGCCCTGGGGAAGGTGGGAGAGGGGCCGGAGCCAGGCTGTCTCAGGCGTGCACACGTGTGGGCGGCAAGTGCAGACAGTCTTCTGTGACATCCCAAACCAAAAGAGCCAGGGCCAGTCTAGCAGTGAGGCTGGGTAAGGTCAGCAGGAAGGGCGTGGAGGGCAGTGAGTTGAGGGGAGTCCGCACGAGGGCATGAAGCATGGGCCCCAAGGTCTGAGAAAGACAGTGCATGCACCTGCAGTGAGGCTTTGGGGCGGGTACAGGAGGGCTGCTGGGGAGCGGGAGTCTAGTCCTCAAAATGTGGGGCTGCTTGAAGACAGCATGGTGTTGGCCGCTGGGAACACTTGAGGCCCCAGGTGCAGAATGGGGTGCCCTGGAGAGGAGCGGTGGAGCTGCTGCTGGTACAGTGAGGGAGCAAACTCTGCGGTGTTAAAGCAGTGAGGGGCCTCCGCAGGATGGAGCCATGGGGAGTGAGCAGTGACCCCCCCGGGGTCGCATCAAGAAGGCTCCAGAGGGCTTCCCTGGTGGTGCAGTGGTTGAGAGTCCGATGCAGGGGACACGGGTCCCCTGCCGATGCAGGGGACACGGGTTCGTGCCCCTGTCCGGGAGGATCCCACATGCCGCGGAGCGGCTGGACCTGTGAGCCATGGCCATTGGGCCTGTGCGTCCGGAGCCTGTGCTCCGCAACGGGAGAGGCCACAACAGTGAGAGGCCCGCGTACCACAAAAAAAAAAAAGAGAGAAGGCTCCAGAGAACACCCCCCAAGGCATCAGTTGGCCACTATTTGGCCTGTTGAAACCATGGTGATGGGCTCCCCCTTTGAAACCGAGAAGGTGACCCTGATGATACCTGAATCGCCTTTATGACCATTCTTCCCATGTCTTGCAGAAAAGTGCACATCATAGCTAAATAGCTCTATGGTTCAGTCCTGCGGGATCTCAGAAGTGTTTCTGCTAATATAATCCCATAATCTCTTTACTGAGTAATAACCTAGCCACATCCGTGGTGTCCTCTTCCAAACGTACTTTCTCATTTTTTGCAATATGGACAGGCTGAGAATTTTCCAAATCTTTACATTCTAGTTCCTTTTTGCTTAACAATGGCTCTTCAATTCACTTCACTCCTCTCACATTTTACTCTAAGAGTCACTCCTTCAACACTTTGCTTATGAATCATCTCAGCTAGGGACTTCCCTGGTAGTCCAGTGGTTAAGACTCCACACTCCCAAAGCAGGGGGCCCAGGTTTGATCCCTGGTCAGGGAACTAGATCCCACATGCCACATCTAAGAGCCCACATGTCACTACTAAAGATCCCGTGTGCCGCAACTAAGACCCAGTGCAGCCAAATAAATATTTTTTTTAATCTCCTCAAAAAAAAAAAAATCTCCTCAGCTAAAAATCCAGTTTTATTGCTCAAGTTCTACTTCCCACAAACACAATTCAGCCAAGTTCTTTGCCGCTTTATAACCATGGTCACCTTTCTTCAAATTTCCGATAGCATGTTCCTCTTTTCCATTTGAGGCCTCACCAGAATGGCCTCTACTGTCCATATTTCTACCGACATTCTATACATGATTACTTATGTATTCTCCAAGAAGACGGGACCTCTCTCTACAGCTCTCCTCTTTTCTTTTTCTTTTTTATTTTTTGCAGTGTTTTATAAGGACTCTAGTTCTGTGTCTTATAAGGACACTAGTTCTGTCAATGGCCACGCCCACATGACCTCATCTAAACCTAATTACCTCCCAGGGGTCCATCCTCCAGATACCATCACTTTGGGAAGTTAGGCTTCAACATATGAATGTATGTTGGGAGGACACAAACATTCAGTCCATAACAACTAGTTTTGATTTCTTCTTCATTTTTTGCTTTTATCTAGTTTTATGTTTTGGTTTTGTTTTTTAGCAATCAACCATTTAACAGAAATTTTCAGGCTTCACTATATAGTTTGTCTTGTGAAAAGCAATTTTGGATAGTTTTTATGGCCCATTCTTATTTTCAGTTTTTTCCCCCTTTTTTTTCTTCTAAATTTATTAAATAACTTCTTCTCAATACATTTCTTAGTGGTCTATTATGTATTACAGTAAAAACACCACCATCTCATGAATTAGTTTAGAATTAAATGATTTTATTGCAAAGTTGATGAAAAACACTACTTTTCAGCCAATCTGAACTGTCACAGAAAAACAAAGGTAGATGTGCTGACACTGAGAGGGACAGCCAGTGGTCCTGAGGTGGTGACTTTCTAACCACCAGCCTACACCCCACCCCTGACCAGAACCTGAGGCCCACTGGAGATGGGGTTTGGGCAGAGGCCTGGTCAAAGGCTCTATGATCAACCATATTCTATTCAAACGTGCTTTTCAATGGACACATTATGGTGGGTTTTTGTCTTGGACATCTATCAGTTTTTTCCTCCTTAGTTTTCTGATGTTGCTGCCTGGTTTTGTGTTGACTGTGTTATTTTCCCCTGTGGTGGACATGCAGAGCCTGCTGGTTCTTCCTGACTGTCTTTGCATTCTCCCTGTCCTTTTCAGACATGAAATTTTACCTGACACTTGCCCATCCAAGCAAAGGTGATGTTTCCAAGTGGCAATGCTGTGAGATGTAGCATGTGGGTCACAGGCAGAAGGGATACTTGCATCTTCAAGGTGTCATCTTGTCCTGTTCCCACTGGCTGAAATGGTGATTGAGCTCTGGGCAGGGTGGAGCCCTCAGGTAGAAGGGGCCTGTGCCCCTCCATCTTCAAGAGGACAGCCACCACAGCCATGTGGTCTATCACAGAAGACAGAAACAGCCCTCTGTCTCACTGAAGCCAATGTTAGTTTTGAGCCTCTTTACATCAGCTGAGCTTTATTCTAACTAATCCAGTACTTGATACCTGGCAGTAGGTAGGTGCTGAAACAGAACCTACTACATGTGCAGTTGGCTTAATGATCAGGCAGTGAGGGCAGAGGTGTTACAGGTAGAAAGCTGGAGACCCTTGCTATGCATGGAAAAGTATTTGGTATGACCCTTGCTTATGATGTATTAGGAGTAGACAACGTGTGACTAAAACTATAACCCTAGAGAAATTGTTTCAGAATTGTTTGGAATGTTGGCAAGTGTTGGTTACTTCTTGCCACTTTCAAAAGAGCCCCCCTAGAGAGACTCAGGCTGCAGGAAGGCAGATGGAGGCACAGGTGGAGGAGAGCAGAGATGGACAAGGGGAGCTTCCCTCTGCCTATGGCCTGTGATTTGTGCTGACCAAGTCTCGTAAGCAGGCCTGGCATTGCAGGTGGTCTCAAGGTACCTTGAGCTGGAGAGAGAGAGGAGGAGGGCAAGCATATAGAGGGAAATAAATAAAAGACAAGGGACCTCGGGCTTTAACCTGTGACTAGATGGGGCCTTTGCATGTGGAACTAAATGGAAGTATGCAGACAAGAAGCTGACCCAGGCTTCCAACTGTCAATGAGGAGGCCCCTGTAAATCTGGACAGTCCCAGCCAGGGCAGCCTATCACCTCCCTCCGCAGGTGGGCAAGAGGATGGGTCATGGACAAGGAAGGCCCCCGGAGGGCCAAGTCAGACCTGATGAGGCCCAGGGCCCATAGAGCTCCTCCTGGAGTTGAGTCTGGGTACCGGGTGCTGTCCTGGAGCTCCTCCCTGCCAGGGAGAGGGGCTCCAGCACTCATGTGGAGTTGCCCACAGGAGACTCTGCACACCCTGCACAGAGATGAGGGCTAAAGTCACTTACACGTGTGAAATCATTGCATTTAAAATACCTACCAGGGACTTCCCTGGTGGTGCAGTGGTTAAGAATACACCTGCCAATGCAGGGGACATGGGTTCGAGCCCTTGTCTGGGAAGATCCCACATGCCGCAGAGCAACTAAGCCCGTGTACCACAACTACTGAGCCTGTGCGCTAGAGCCCGCGAGCCCCAACTACTCAGCGCATGTGCCCAAAGTACTGAAGCCTGCGTGCCTAGAGCCCTTGTTCCACAAGAGAAGCCACCGCAATGAGAAGCCCAAGCACCACAACGAAGAGTAACCCCCGCCGCTTGCCACAACTAGAGAAAGCCCACGCGCAGCAACGAAGACCCAATGCAGACAAAATAAATAAATAAATTTATTTAGAAATATATATATAGAAATATATATATTTATATATTTCTATATATGTATTTATATATATTATATATATATGTTATATATATATAAATATATATATATTTATATCTACAGGGACTTCCCTGGCAGTCCAGCGGTTAAGCCTCCACGATTCCAATGCAGGGGGCGCAGGGTCGATCCCTGGTTGGGGAATAAGATCCCACATGCCACAGCGTGGCCAAAAGATTTTTTCTAATAAATAAATAAATATTAAAAAATAAAATATCTACACAGTGTGCACAACAACCCCACATCAGACTTTTCTTCGGACCCAGCCAGCATAGTTTGGACACTGCTGTGTTTCCCATCCTCTTTCTCCACACTGCAACTTGGGTGTCAGGGGGCAGGCAACTTGCCCTTTAGTTATACGACCTGGTGGAGAGGCTGCACCTTGTCCAGAGGGACTCACCTGAGCTGCATCAGGGACGGGATGGGACTTGGGTTGTACTCTTGGCAAGGGCTGCATACTGCTACAGCAGGCGGCCACGTGGGAAGACTGGGAGAAGCAGCTTCTTATCCCTATTATGTGTTCTGCTCTTCCCCTCCGAGTCAGCAAGCGGAAAATCCTCAGCCAAGGAACGCCGGTCCCTGATCACTGCATAGGGGAACCTGCTGTACAAACTTGAGTGCTCTTTGTTAATTCCCCAGTATTTCATAGTTTTTGTTGCTATTGTGGAAGATATTTCATTTTTTTTAATATTTGTTAATTTAGCTGCACCGGGTCTTAGTTGCGGCACTCGGGACCTTTTTTTAGTTGCGGCATGCGGAATCTAGTTCCCTGACCAGGGGTCGAAGCCGGGCCCCCTGCATTGAGAGCATGGAGTCTTAACCACTGGACCGCCAGGGAAGTCCCAAGACATTTCATTTTTGTTACATTATCTGATTGGTTATTGCTGGTTCGGAGAAATGCTCCTTTTTCTAACTTAAGGATAAATGCTTTTGTCTTCTTTAATAAAGAAAAAGTATTTAAGGCGATATAGTCATATATATTTTTCTCTGAAAATATTCAGTGGATATTATATATTTTACACTTTACACTGGGTTCCGTAGGTGTGAGAATGAAGTGTTTTGCTTTTCATTGCTTTATAAATAGTCTGCAATTTTCCAGCTAGTATCATTTTTGATTCAAAGGTTATGTAGATAGCGTTTCGTAAACTCCAATAGTTAAAGAGTTTTGGGAGTCAACTTTTTATTATGTATTTCTATTCTAATTTTGGTAGTTTAAAATGCATACTTTAAAATATTTGTATTCTTTATGTCTAACTGTATAATCAATTTTTGTAAATGTTTCATGGACAGTCCCACTTAAGGAATTTGAGATTTTCCCATCTATCTGTCGAATCATTTACTGATTGAGGGATTCAGTTTCTTCCACGTGCATCATCATGTTTTTATCAAGCAAAACCTGTTCCGATTCTAGGTACCTGTGTATCTAAATCCCTAGTTCTCCCTGCATTTACAATCGCTTGTCTTTTTCTAGGTAGTTGCCACCCTGGTTAGTTGCACGAACCGACTCTGATCGCGGGGCTCCCGGCGGCTCCTGGCACCTCGCGCGGGTCAAGTATGGATCCACCGAGTCGCTCGTCCTCCCGCGGTCTAGAGCGGCCACACTGGGCTGGGCTGGGCGGGTCCGCGAGCCGGAAGTCGGAGCGGGACTTCCGGGGTCCGCCTAAGGGCCGAGTGGCCTGGGCCCCGCGGCCTTGCTCAGTTCCCGGAGCGACTCCCGGAGTTGGCGGTTGCCGTGGTGGCGTTTCGGCGTTGCTGACCGCGCTCCCTCGTCACTCCGATGCCGCCGCGGTGGGTGCCGGCCCCGGGAGGCTTAGGCTCGGTGCGCGGGGGTCCGTAAAGGGGCGTGGGCGGGTCACAGCCTTCGAGGGCCCCTCCCGGGAGGGCGTGCGAGGGGCGCCCTGCAGAGGGTGCGCGGCGGAGCCGAGCAACCCCTGACCTGGAGCCGGGCTGCGGGACCGCGTGGCGCGGCTGCTACAGTGCGACGGGCAAGTGTGCGCGAATAGTGTTCTGACGCGCGGGGTTGGGGCGGAGGAAGGGCCTCAGGAATTGGTGCGAACGTCGGAACTGTACGGAGCCGGGTGAGAAATGAATGGGGTTGTCGCTTGGCACCAGGTGTCCCGCCTGGAGGCCCAGTCGGTGGTGGATTCGCCCTCCAGGTGGAGAAGGGGCTCTGGGGATGGGGAGGAATTTATTCTCCCCCAAGGGAGTGGGACTGAGGCTGGGTCATGCCCATCCCGTGGACGCCTGCTATGGACAAGTGGCTGCTGGTCTTCATAGTTGTATCTTTGCTTAGCACCAGGTAGAGCCCTTAGCCAGGAGAATCAGCTTCCAAGCTCACTGGTGGAATCCAATTCCCGAGGTTGCTCTTTCCTTGCTGACTGTTCTTAGCTCTTGGAGGCCCCACTCCTTGCATATGACCCGTGCATCTGAGTCAGCAACGGCTCATGTGATTAGGTTGGGTCCACCAAGATAATCCAGGCCCGTAAACTTAATTTCCTCTGCAAAACCTCTTTCGCTGTGTAGTGTAGGTTCTAGGGATAGGATGTGGACATGGGTGAGGAGGAGCAGTCTGCTACCACTGATCAGTCTGTGTCCTCCTGGGCAAGATCCCACAAATACTGAAGTGAGAAAAACAAAATGTAAAATGAGCTTAGTTTTCGGGGCTTCCCTGGTGGCGCAGTGGTTAAGGATCTGCCTGCCAATGCAGGGGACACAGTTTCGAGCCCTGGTCTGGGAAGATCCCACATGCCGCGGAGCAACTAAGCCCGTGCGCCACAACTACTGAGCCTGCGCTCTAGAGCCTGCGAGCCACAACTACTGAAGCCTGGGCGCCTAGAGCCCATGCTCCGCAACGAGAGAAGCCACTGCAATGAGAATCCCACACACCACAACAAAGAGTTGCCCCCGCTCACTGCAACGAGAGAAAGGGCACGTGCAGCAACAAAGATCCAACTCAGCCCTAAATAAATAAATAAATAAAAATTTTAAAATGAGCTTAGTTTGGTACAATTTATAATAAAAAGGCAAAGAAAAAACACATGTATTTGTGTAAGCTTAGAGTAATCAGGAAGGACACATTGGAAACTGGGAAGGAGTAGTGTGGCTGGCTGGGAGATGTTTCACTTTAAGTCCTCTTTAACCTTTTGAATTTTGAGCCATATGACTGTGCCCCTATTCAGAAACAGTGATAATGACTTGAAGATTTTAAAATAAAATGAACTGAATAAATGTTACAAATGATTGACTCTTCCCTTGGAAGAAAGTGAAGGTTCGCCCCTTGGAAGCATCATCTTCTCTGTCTGCTGCTACATGGATGAGTGCCTTGAGTCAGTGCTTTCCCTGCTTTGAATCTTATGCACCATCCCTCTGAATGCCCACGCCAGGTGAATCTTCCTAAGATGTTTCATTAGTTCTGTCTCCCAATGTAGAAATGTGGCTGATGTCTCACTTTCACCAGGCAGTCAAGACCTCTTATAGTCTGTCCCCCAGCAATTGTCTCTGAGCTCTGTTCACACCTCTGCCCCATCTCACCCTTGCTTTCTTCTACTTTTCCAGCAAGGCATGGCCTAAACCCTCTCTTCTCTGGGCCTGGTTAAATGCCCGCCTGCCCCAGGCTCCACCCCTTCTCTGCTACCTGTGCCCAGAGCACTTGCCCATCTCACTGATGCATTTGCTATTATCTGTGTCCCCACTGAAACCCATGAGGGTGATGGTCACATTGTCCCTGGAATAGACGCTGGCATATAGTGGGTGTTTTGGAAACACTGAAAGCGTGTGTCCCAAGAGGAGAAATTCAGTCCAAGGGTTGGCAGGCAGTGTCTACAATGGGCTTTTGCCTCATCTTCTCCACCCCTGAAGGGCAGACGGGTCACTGGTACCTGCTCATGGTACAATATGAATAAGGGGCGGAGGGATGTTGCCCCACTCCCAGATGGGCTGCTGGGCAGGGCATGGTGCATTTGCTCAGAGACAGGGTAGTGGGAGGGGTGGAGGAAATCAGTAACTTGGTCCATGTGGGGAACCCATCATGTGTCTGGGTGGGAATGTCCTGTCCCTTGCTCAGAGAGACCACTTAAACCTGGAGATGAGCCCAGGTTTGAGAGTCTTCACGGGATAAATGATGTTGATGCCTCAGGACTGGACAGATTAACCAAGGAAGTTGGTGTAGATACAGAAGTGAACCCTGGAGCACCAACGTGAAGAGGGAGATGAGGAGTCTGGGAGGGAGCCACTGGTGCAGTGGGAGGACAGCCCAGGAGGTTGGGGATGGGAACACCCACTCTGGATGCTGCCAGGGGGACGCAACTCAGGGCTGACCAATAGGGTGGCACTGTGATGATTTTGTGCATGTCTGCAGCTCAGGCTACCCCTGGCAGCCCAACCTTTGGAGTTGCTGTTCCCCCGTGAGTGGGTCCAGTGGTCCACCTTCAGGGCATTGTGTCAGGAACAAGCCCACCACAGCAGGCACAGGCTCCATGGGAGCTGCTTTCCTCTTATCAGGGAAAGCTTGGGCCCTTCCAGGTGGTGCCAACAAGGCACTGTGTGCTCACCTTGCTCTGTGGTCAGCATCTCACCATTTCCCACCTGTGGCCCTGGCTTGTGAGTCTGTGTCCTCGTGGCTGGCTCACCCTTCCCTTGGTTCCAAGATCAGGGAATGTGGCACCAATCACCAGGCCTTCCAGAGGTCTCAGGCTGCAGGGGTGAAGGAAGTGACCCCTACCTGGTGGGTGGGTGAACCCCTGGAGTTATCCCCTCTGCACACTCACCTGTGTCCTTGCTGGTCTCCAGGTCCCAGCCATGCCCAGCCTCAGAGTACGCCCTGAAGAGGCAGAAATGGAACCCTCAGTCCCTGGACCATCTCCTTGGACCCCCAGAACACAGGCCTGTGTGAGTGATGCTCCCGCTGTGACCCACCCTGGATCTGCACTTCATGGTCCCCTCTGCTGTGGTGACGCTGAGCCAGAAGCCACCCCCCCTCACCATCAGCAGCCAGGTACTGGGTGTGAGTTCCCCACTGATGCCCTTGTTCTGAGGAGACTTTGTCTACATCACCCTGCACTTACCTCAGGAGGTCTGTGTGTCACCATTAGGGGCAGAGTGCCTTGTGGACTTGAGGGGCCAAGGCTGGAGGTCAAGGGGCCAAGAGAGGAAATTGGCCTGGCACCTGGCTGCCCTGGTGCCCTGAGTGCGACACTGCTTTCCTCACCTGACATAGAGGGGTGTGACATGATGGTCACGAGCTGAGCCCTGCCTAACTTACTCACCAGGCTGGTGGTAGTCCGTGCCCTCAGGTCTCTACCCTAATCCAAGCCTTGGCCCTGTTCCATTCACACTGCCCAGCTGCTCCCATCCCCGTCAGATACCAGAGAGTCCTTCCTGCACACCACTCACTAACTCACCTCTTCTGTGGACCTCTCAGCAGTGATCAGGATGGTTACTCACTGTTAGCTTTCCTTACTGGGATCTGATGGTGGCTGTTATACAAGAAGACACTCTTAACTACGTGGAACCTTTTGTCATACTCAGGACATCTGGGCAGAGTACCCTGTTCAGACCCTGTGTGGCCAGGGAAGGTTGGGCTAAGGGCAGAGATGGCACAAGGCAGTCCTAGGTGTGTTGGAGAGAGGAGATGGATAGAGGATGAAAAACATGACAGAGCCAAAGAAGTGGCCCTGAGGGACAAAGCCTGCTGCCAGATGGCCAGGGGTATACCAGGCAGAGAATGGTGAGTTAGGCCAGGATTCTTGCTCCAGGAAAAAAACAGATTGATGGTAGCTCATGTTTTAAAAACCATTTTGCTATAGAGCAAAATGGTGGAGTAGGCAGCTCCAAACACCCCTTTCTCCATGTAAATTATTTAAAAAAAAAAAAAAAAAAACAGGTAGAAGCCATTAGGACCAACTTTGTCAGAAATCTAGAAAACAGGTTTACACAACCAAACAAATGCTGAGTCAAGAAAAAGGCAACTTAACATGGAAAGCTTTACAAACACTCCCTGGTTCAGCAGCATATTGAAAGTGAGCAGCCTGTGTTCCCAGTGTGGGACCTGGTCCCTGGTTCCAGAAGGAGCAGAGCAGAACTTATTCAGAAATTATTTTCTTTGTTCTCACCTGTGTGAGGTTGGATAAAGAATGCAAAGTGTTTGTCCCTGTGTTGCCTAACTCAGAACTTACGCAGCAGAAAAGTGGTGGGCTCAAAAACACTGAAAGGTGAACTAAAATCCCACAGCCACTTGGGACATCAGTTAACAGTACAGTTGACCTCCTAAAGCCTAGGAGGGAAAGTTGGAGAAATGAGGGCATTCAAAATTACCCTTGTATATCAGGGAATTTAGAAAGCCACGTACCTGCCCAGGATAGGATATATGCTAAGAAAAGACCTATGAAAAACAAAAAAAAAGAAAGAAAGAAAAGGTCTATGAAGATTGTAGCATAACCTGTAGCTGATCTCCAAAATTAATGAAAGCAGGAAGCCACAGCAGAGTAATAGTGTTAGTGTCCCAGGAGAGCCAACCCACAAAGGCTGGGAGAGGTGTATTATTTTTATTTTACTGTTAGTGTTCAAGGAACTCTCCATTCAAACAGTAGCTGTACACAAGCTAAAGAAACAGAGACCTTGGTGACCACACGTGACAAGGGATGCAGTCTTTGCAAAAGTAGTTTGGAAAGTGACTAAAAGAACGGATGACTGGAGCCTCCAACAATTAAGAGTAGCAAACCCTGGAGGCAGGAGAGACTGATTTACAGAGTTATCACAGTAAATATTAAAATGTCCAGTTTTTAACAAAAAATCATAAAGAATACAAATAAGCAGGAAAATATGGCTGGCCCATTCAAGGGAAAAAAATTAATTGGCGGAAGTGTCCCTGAAAAAGCACAGATACTTGACAGACTAAATCAGCTGTCTTAAAGGTACTCAAAGATCTGAAACAAACCATGGGCAAAGAACTAAAAACTATGTATGAACAAAATGAGAAAATCAGTAGAGATAATTGTAAATATACAATTTATATTTTATTTATTATAAAAAGAAACAGAGTGTAAGTCCTAGAGCTGGGACTTCCCTGGTGGTCCAGTGGTTAAGACTCCACGCTTCCACTGCAGGGGGCATGGGTCCAATCCCTGGTCTCCCACATGCCACGTGGTGCAGCCAAAAATTTGAAAAAATGAAGTCCTAGATGTGAGAATTATAATAACTGAAACGAAGAGTTTGCTGGAGGGTTTCAACAGCAGATTTGAGCAGGCAATAGAATCGGTGAACTTGAAGATAGACAATTGAAGTTATCCAGTCTGAGGAACAGGAAGAAAAAAGGTTGAAGAAAAGTGAACAGAGCCTAACAGACTTGTGGGATACCATCAAAGGAACCAACACACATATGGGAGGCCAAGAAAGAAAGGAGAGAGAGAAAGGGGCAGAAAGAATATTTGAATAGTGGCCAAAACATCTTAAATGTCATGAAAGACATGAACCTACACATCCAAAAAGCTCAGCGAACTCTGACTAGGACAAATTCAAAGAGATCCACACCAAGACTCATTATAATCAAATTGTCGAAAGACTGAATCTTGAAGACAGCGAGAGAGAAGCAACCCATCTTGTGTAAGGGATCCTCAATAAAATTAACAGCCAGTTTCTCATCAGAACCCTTGGAGGTTGGAAAGTAGTGGGATGACATATTTAAACTGCTGGGAGAATGAAACTGCCAACTAAGAATTCTACATCTGGCAAAATTACCTTTCAGAGTGAAGGCAAAGTTAAGATATTCTCAGATAAACAAAAGCTGAGGGTGTTTATTACCAATAGACCTGCTCTGTAGGAAGTGTCAGAGGGAGGGACTTTGCTGGTGGCCCAGTGGTTAAGAATCCACCTTCCGGGGCTTCCCTGGTGGCTCAGTGGTTGAGAATCTGCCTGCCAATGCAGGGGACACGGGTTCGAGCCCTGGTCTGGGAAGATCCCACATGCCGCAGAGCAACTAGGCCTGTGAGCCACAACTACTGAGCCTGCGCGTCTGGGGCTTGTGCTCCGCAACAAGAGAGGCCTGTGCACCGCAATGAAGAGTAGCCCCTGCTCACCGCAACTAGAGAAAGCCCACGGACAGAAACGAAGACCCAACACAGCCAAAAATAAATAAGTAAATAAATAAATAAATAAATTTTAAAAAAAGAATCCACCTTCCAATGCACAGGATATGTGTTCAATCCCTGGTTGGGGAACTAAGATCCCACATGCCACGGGACAACTAAGCCCACATGCTCTGGAGCCCACGCGCCACAACTAGAGAGCGCACGCACTGCAACTACTGAGTCCACTTGCTCTGGAGCCTGCACACCCCAACTGGAGAGAAGCCCACATGCCACAACGAAAGATCCCATGTGCTGCAACTAAGACCTGATACAGCCAAATAAATAAATATTAAAAAAAAAAAAGAAGAAGTGTCAGAGGGGTTCTTACATATTAAGATAAAAGGAGGGCTTCCCTGGTGGCGCAGTGGTTGAGAGTCCGCCTACCGATGCAGGGGACACGGGTTCGTGCCCCTGTCTGGGAGGATCCCACATGCCGCGGAGCGGCTGGGCCCATGAGCCATGGCCACTGAGCCTGCGCATCCGGAGCCTATGCTCCACAACAGGAGAGGCTGCAACAGTGAGAGGCCCGTGTACCGCCAAAAAAAAAAAAAAAAAAAAAAGGATATTAGACAGGAACTCAGAGCCATACAAAGAACTAAAGAGGGCTTCCCTGGTGGCGCAGTGGTTGAGAGTCCGCCTGCCGATGCAGGGGACACGAGTTCGTGCCCTGGTCCGGGAAGATCCCACATGCCGCGGAGCGGCTAGGTCCGTGAGCCATGGCCACTGAGCCTGCGCGTCTGGAGCCTGTACTCCGCAACGGGAGAGGCCAAAACAGTGAGAGGCCCGCGTACCACAAAAAAAAAAAAAAAAAAAAAAAAGAACTAAAGAACTCTGGTAAAATTAACCACATAGGTAAGGGTAAAAGCTAGTATTATTGTATTTTTGGTTTATAAACCCACTTTTTATTTCCTATATCATTTAAAAGACAAATGCATAAAAATAATCACAAAGCTATACTATTGAACATACAGCATATAAAGATACATTTGTGACAGCAACCTCATTAAGGTGGGAACATATCTGTATAGGAGCAGAGTTTTTGTATGCTGTTGTGGCTAAGTTGGTAACAGTTCAAACTCAGTGGCTCTATTCTGGGGATTTAATGTACAGCATGGTGACTATAGTTAATAATGTATACTTGGCAATTGCTAAGAGAGTAGATCTTAAAAGTTCTCACCACACAAACATACACACAAAATAGTAACTATGTGAGGTGATGGATGTGTTGACTAACCCTATGGTGGTCATCATTTTGCATATATACATGTATCAAATCATCCCATTGTACACCTTAAATTTACATGATGTTATATGGCAATTATATTTCAATAAAGCTGGGGGCAGGGGACCAAAAAAGCTGAGGGGGGTGGGAAACCAAACCAGATTGTTTTAGGATGTTAAGATATTAATTATAATCCCCATGATACCACTAACAAAATATCTTTAAAATATACACAAAAGGAATAAAAAAATGGTACACTACAAAAATTAAACTGAGGGACTTCCCTGGTGGCACAGTGGTTATGAATCCGCCTGCCAATGCAGGGGACATGGGTTCGTGCTCCGGTCCGGGAAGATCCCACATGCCGCGGAGCGGCTGGGCCCATGAGCCATGGCCGCTGAGCCTACACGTCTGGAGCCTGTGCTTCGCAATGGAAGAGGCCACAACAGTGAGAGGCCCGCGTACCGCAAACAAAAAAAAAGAAAAAAACTAACAAACATCCAGGACCAAGTGGCTTCACTGGTGAATTCTAACAAACATTTAAAGAAGGATTAACACTAAGTTTTCTCAAACTCCTCCAAACTATAGAAGAGAAAGGAAAGTCAAATAAAGACATCACAGGAAAAGAAAATTATATATTAAGACATTTTATGGCTATATATGCAAAACCCTCAACAAAATGCTAGCAAACTGAATCCAGCAGCACATTAAAATATTATATCCTGTGACCAAGTGAGATGTAACCCAGGAATACAAGAGTGATTCAACATAAGAACTAATCAGTGTCATTTACTGCATTAATGGAATGAAGGAGAAAAGCTATAATCATCTCAATTGATGCAAAAAAATGTATTTGATAAAACCAAATACATTTTCACGATAAAAACACTGAGGGAACTCAGTACAAGGCAACATCCTCAACATGATAAAGGCATTCATGAAAAACCCATAGCTAACATCATATACATTTGTGAAAGATTAAAAGCTTTTCCCCAAAGATCAGGAAAATATGCCTGCTTTCACCTGTGCTATTCAGTATTGTACTGGAAGTTGTAACCAGAGCAATCAGGCAAGAAAAACAAATAAAAGTCATTCAGATTGGGAAAGAAGAAATAAAACTACCTCTGTTTGCCTAAGGCATGATCCTATATATAGAAAATACCAAAGAATCCATTAAAAAGCTACTAGAGCTAATAAATGAATTCAGCAAAGTTGCAGGGTACAAGTCAACACACAAAATCAGTTGCGCTTCTGTACACCAACAATGTACAATCTGAAATGGAAATTAAAACAATTCATTTATAATAGCATCAAAAAGAAAAAAATCTACAAATAAATTTAAACAAGTGGGTGAAAGATGTGTTGGCTGAGAACTGCAGATCATCGCCAAAAGAAATTAAAGGATACCTGGGACTTGCCTGGTGATGCAGTGGTTAAGAATCTGCCTGCCAATGCAGGGAACACAGGCTCAAGCCCTGGTCCAGGAAGATCCCACATGCCACGGAGCAGCTAAACCCATGTGCCACAACTGCTGAACCTGCGCTCTAGAGCCCACGAGCCACGACTACTGAGCCCACATGCCACAACTACTGAAGCCTGCGCACCTAGATCCCATGCTCTGCAACAAGAGAAGTCACTGCAATGAGAAGCCCATGCACTGCAACGAAGAGTAGTCCCCGCTCACCAAAACTAGAGAAAGCCCATGCACCGCGACTAGAGAAAGCCCACACACAGCAACAAAAACCCAATGCAGCTGTAAATAAATAAATTTATATATTTAAAAAAAAAAAGAAAGGATACCTAAATAATTGAAAAGACATGCCATGTCCATGTTTCGGTCTTAATAGTGTTATGATGTCAGTGCTATCCAGAGCAACCTACAGATTCAATACAATCCCTGTCAAAATTCCAACAGCCTTTTTACAGAAATGGAAAAGTCAGTCCTCAAATTAATATGGAATTCAAGGGGCCCCAAATAACCAAAACAAGCTTGCAAAAGAACAAAGTCAGAGAACTCATTTTTCCCAGTTTCAAAACTTGCTACAAAGCTTCAGTAATCAAAACAGTTTGGTACTGACGTAGGATAAGCATACAGAACAATGGAATAGAATTGAGAGTCTAGAAGTAAGCGCATACATCTGAGGCCAATTGATTTTCAACCAGTGTGTCAGGACCATTCAGTGAAGAGAGAGAACTCTGTTAAATAAATGATGCTGGGACAAGTGGATTTCCATGTGCAGAAGAGTGAACTTGGCTCCCTACCTCATGCCATATGCAAAAATTAACTCAGAATCATCCAACTACCAAATTCAGGAACTGAAATCATAAAACTGTTAGAAGAAAACATTACATTTTCATAACGTTGAGTTTGGCAGTGGATTCTTAGATACAACACCAAAAGCATGAACAACAAAAGAAAAAGGTAAATTGGACTTCATCAAAATTAAAGACTTTGGGGCATGAAAGGACATTATGAAAAAAGTGAAATGACATCCTACAGAATGTGAGAAGATCTTTGCAAATTGTATATCTGGCAAAGGTCTAGTACCCAGAATATATAAAGGACTCTTACAACTCAACAACAAAAGACAAACAGGCCACTCTTTAAGTGAGCAAGGGACTTGAATAAACATTTCTCCAAAGAAAATATACAAATGACCAACTAGTAAACAAAAAGATGCTCAAATTCATCAGTGATTTGAGAAATGAAGTCAAAACCCGAGTAAGGGGCTTCCCTGGTGGCGCAGTGGTTGAGAGTCCGCCTGCCGATGCAGGGAACACGGGTTCGTGCCCCGATCCGGGAAGATCCCACATGCCGCGGAGTGGCTAGGCCCGTGAGCCATGGACGCTGAGCCTGCATGTCCGGAGTCTGTGCTCCGCAACGGGAGAGGCCGCAACAGTGAGAGGCCCGCATACCGCAAGAAAAAATAAATAAATAACCCGAGTAAGATTACCACTTCACACCCACTAGGATGGCTGTAATAATAAAGTAAATAATTAACAAGTGCTTTCAAGGATTTCGAGATACTGGAACCCTCATACATTGCTGGTGGGAATGTAAAATGGTGCAGCCACTCTGGAATGCAATTTGGCAGTTCCTTGAAAGTTTAAACATAGCATTACCATATGACCCAGCAATTCCACTGCTAGATATATGCGCCAAGAATTCAAGGCAGATACCCAAACAAGTACATGTACATCGTGTTCATAGCACTATTCACAATAGCCAAGAAGTGTAAACAGCCCAGACATCCATCACTGGATGAATGTATAAGCCAAATGTACTTTATCTACACCATGGAATATTATTCAGTCAAAAAAGGGAGTGAAGCTCCCTCATTTACACCTGCTGCAGTGTGCCTCAAAAGTCACATAATCATATGATTTCATTCGTATAAGATGTCAGGAGTAGGTAAATCCATGGAGACAAGATGCAGGTTTGTGGTTACCAGGAGCTGGGGGCCAGGAGATATGGAGATAAACTAGTGCATAGGGGCTTTGGGGTAATGGAAATGTCTTGGGACAAGATGAAGATGTTGATCACACAACATTGTAAGTGCACTAAATGCCACTGAATTGCTCATTTCAAACAGTTAATTTTTGTCTGTCAATTTCACCTCAACAAACTATTAAGTAAAATGAAAACAGAGCCCCTGTGGGAGATGGGAGACTAACGGAGCCCCCGCCCGAGTCTGTGGTGCCGCTGGGGTCTGTGTGGCAGACGGCAGGGTGAGCACTGGAGAGCCACAGCTCTGCCCCTCAACAGCCACAGCCACACGTGGCGCTCACAAGTGTGGCTTTGACAGGGGTACTTTTTCACAAACATGGAAGCAACTAATCATAAAGGTCTTTAGTGTTGTCTCTCAGGAAGTCTAACAGGTTTGCTGTGTGCTGGAAGGGCTCAGAGTCTTCACCCTTTTCTCCATTTGGTGTCACACTTGTGGGGGCAACACAGACAGTGCAAACAAGTGTATTTGTTTTCAAATCTTTTCCTTCACCATTAAACCCAATTTTTTTAAAAGATTTTTCTTAAGGGAAGCCATATTTCTATGACTTTATATTTCCTTTCAAAAGAGGAACTTTCATTATTTTTCCAATAGTTCTTATGTTGCAAAGGAGAATTGTATCCAGTTTAGCAAATCAAAAATGCCCTCTCATCATCCTCACCTCACTCGCTCTTGTTTCCTGTCTCAGTAAACTTCTTCCAGGTCAACAGTAGCTCTGGCTCAAAAACCAGTTCCTATTGCCACCACTTCCTGAGCACAGTAATGACCTTACCTCAGTCAGGGTTCAGCAAGCCATGGCCTACAGGCCAGATCCAGCTAGCCAGTTGTTTGGGGCCTGCAAGCAAAGAACGGTTGAAGGTTTTTTAAGGATTATAACAAAGCAGACCATATGACAGAGACCGTGCAGCCACAAAGTCCAAGATGGTCCCTCTCTGACCCTTTATGGAAAAGCTCCGTCCCTTCCCCACACGCAACCAGGAGAGGGTGGAGCCCCCCGGATCAGTCATGGGGTGCAGCAGGGGACATAGTGAGCCCTGTGTCATCCCATCCAGACCCTTGTTTCCTCCAGTGACCTCCCTGTCTGTCCTGCAGCCCTCACTGTGCCTCCTCCCACCACCGTCAGTCAGTCCAGCGGCCTGTGGACATTACCACAGGTGCCCAGGGGCTGGGGCTCTGGGAGAAGATGGTAGCCCGCGTGCAGCGAGTGATGACAGGCCTGCATGAGGGTCAGCAGGAAGGCGAAGCACAGTGCCTGCATCTGTGTGCTGGCCGCATGGCCAAGCTCCAAGGAGGGGGTCCTGGCAGAGACTCTATGCAGGGGCTTCCAGCTGGGCCGTGGGTCAGGTGACCAGAATGTGAATTGTCACCACCAGGCACATGGGCATGGTAGGCAAACAGGCTGAGCGTATGGCCAAGCTGGGTCTGCACTGAGATCCAAGCATAACAGAAGCCTCCAGTTGGGGTGGGGGAGACAGACTGCTATTGTGGTGGTAGATTGAAGTTCCAGGTGGGGAGAGGCAGTTGTCTTGAGCTGAGGGGTAGGTCAGAGGGCAGCAGGCCCAAGGAGGCTGGGGGTAGGGAGGGGACAGCCTGGGGACACAGAGCCCTGTTGGGGGCAGTGGTCAGAGAAGTCCTCTCCCGTGAGGTGATTGAGCCAAGACCAGCAGAAGGGAAGGGAAGGAGGGAGCATGAGGACCATCGGGGAGGGCAGACCCCAAGGGGAGCGGGTCCCTCCTGCTCAGGAGAAGCGGGAGCAGAGGGGGGAGGTTGTCAAAGTGCTCTTGTCACCAGACTGCTGTGGGCGGGAGGGGAAGGTGGGAGGCCAGGTTAGCTACTCCCCATCCAGGCAGGAGCAAAGGGTGGTTTGGCCTGGATGTCTCAGGTATAACGAGAGAGAGAGATCCAGTAGAGCAGAGTTTCCTTGTCCTTCAGGTGTGAAAAAGGGGGTGCCTCCCAATGTGACAAGCAGCCTTCTGCACGTCTCTGTCACGGAAGGATGGATGCAGCAGCTGAGCCCTGGTACCAGCTAACAAAGTGCAGTCACAGTGCAGGTGCCGAGAGGTACAGGTTGCTTTGGCAAATGGGGCACGGTCGCTGAAGCCTTCTCTGTCAAGTGGGATGGAGTCTGACATTCCAGAGTCATCACCATGCAGTCGGAGCCAGTTCTGCTTCCTTGAAGGGAACGGGCCCTGCACCTTCTGGCCTGGGCCCGGGCCCACACCTGTGAAGCCAGTGGTGGGCTCCCAGAGAATGAGAGCTGGGCCAAGCAGCCAACTCCAGGCTTGTGCATCTGGAACAGGAGGCAGGTAGAATGTCTAGCAATGCAACGTGCAGGGAGCTGTGTTTTCCTTGAACAGGTGGGAGGGTGAGTGCCTGGGTTTGGGACATGCTCCGAGGTAAAGCCAACAGGACCTGCTGATGGCCTGCTGTGGGTCAGGGGAAGGACAGCCAAGGGACTGCCTCGACTCAGGCCAGGATTTTGGGTGGCCTTAGTCGGGAGACTGCAGGTGCTTTCCTGAGATGTGGGGTCTGGGGGTCAGGTTAGGGTTGGTTTTCAGTTGCTGTGCAGCCTGGTCCCCTCAGCTCTGCCAGCCCCTCACAGTCCCCTCAAGAGACCTGGGACCACCACCCACCGTGGGTCCCATGCTCCCAGACTTGTCTGTGTTTCCCTGTTTCCTTCCATGTGACTTCTTGTTTGTCATTTCAGATTGGGACCCCAGGACTGAGGGCAAGGAGTTTCTTCAGAAGGAAGAAGCTTCTGAGGATTTGGAATCACAGGCAGAAACATCAGAAAACCATGCCAGTGATGTTTCCCAGACGCCTGAGCTTGGAGAACTCTGTGACGGTGCATTAGAAAGAGACTGGGAGGTCCCTGAGGATGAGAGAGAGGCACAGTCCCCCTGCTGGGAGGGGGACTTCACACCAGTGCAAGTGCTTCTCAGGAGCTCCTCAGGAGAGAAAGAGGTGGACTGTGACAAGGTCAAAAGAGGCTTCAGTCTGAGCCCAAGCCCAGTGGCACGTCAGGGAGCCCCTGCAGAAGAGAGGCCACATCCGCACGACACGCATGGCCAGAGCTTCCCACGCAGCATGGACCTAATCAGCTGTGAGGGGCTTCACGCAGCCGAAAGCCCGTTCATATGCAACGAGTGTGGAAACACCTTCCAAGGAGGCCCCGATCTTATTCAGCATCAGACAGCGCACACTGGACAGAAGTCCTTCATATGTAATGAGTGTGGAAGGCCCTTTAGTACACATTCAGACCTCCTCAGGCACCGGCTTACCCACCGCGGAGAGAAGCCACACGTGTGTACTGAGTGTGGAAAGGCCTTCAGCCAGAGCTCCAGCCTTAAAAAGCACCAGAAGTCCCATGTGAGCGAGAAGCCCTACGAATGCAGTGAGTGCGGGAAGGCCTTCAGGAGGACTTCCAACCTCATCCAGCATCAAAGAATCCACTCCGGGGAGAAGCCATACGTGTGCAACGCCTGCGGGAAGGCCTTCAGGCGGAGCTCCAACCTTATCAAACACCAGAGGGTCCACACAGGGGAGAAGCCCTTCGAGTGTGACGTGTGTGGGAAGGCCTTCAGCCAGAGCTCACACCTGAGGAAGCACCAGAGGGTCCACACCGGGGAGAGGCCTTATGCATGTAGCGAGTGCGGCAAACCCTTCAGCCGGGTGTCCAACCTCATTAAGCATCACAGGGTCCACACGGGAGAGAAGCCCTACAAGTGCAGTGACTGTGGGAAGGCCTTCAGCCAGAGCTCAAGCCTCATCCAGCACCGGAGAATCCACACTGGAGAGAAGCCTCACGTGTGCGGTGTGTGTGGGAAGGCCTTCAGCTACAGCTCAGTGCTCAGAAAGCACCAGATCATCCACACGGGAGAGAAGCCATATGAGTGCAGCATCTGTGGGAAGGCCTTCAGCCACAGCTCTGCGCTCATCCAGCACCAGGGTGTGCACACGGGCGACAAGCCCTATGAGTGTCGCGAGTGCGGGAAGACCTTCGGTCGCAGCTCCAACCTCATCCTGCACCAGCGAGTTCACACTGGAGAGAAGCCCTATGAATGTACTGAGTGTGGGAAAACCTTCAGCCAGAGCTCAACTCTCATTCAGCATCAGAGGATCCATAATGGGTTGAAACCCCACGAGTGTAATCAGTGCGGCAAAGCCTTCAACCGGAGCTCAAACCTCATCCACCACCAGAAAGTCCACACTGGAGAGAAGCCCTACGCGTGCATCGAGTGTGGGAAGGGCTTCAGCCAGAGCTCGCACCTCATTCAGCATCAGATCATCCACACCGGCGAGAGGCCCTATCAGTGCAGTGAGTGTGGGAAGTCCTTCAGCCAGCGCTCGGTCCTCATCCAGCACCAGAGGATTCACACTGGGGTG
The DNA here is from genome assembly GCF_949774975.1 of Lagenorhynchus albirostris. Taxonomy (NCBI): domain Eukaryota; kingdom Metazoa; phylum Chordata; class Mammalia; order Artiodactyla; family Delphinidae; genus Lagenorhynchus; species Lagenorhynchus albirostris. The sequence goes on along the minus strand of NC_083111.1, from coordinate 82,115,459 downwards.
AAGCCCTATGACTGCACAGCTTGTGGGAAAGCCTTCAGCCAGCGGTCAAAGTTGGTCAAGCACCAGCTGGTTCACACCAGGGAGTGAAAAGAAACCGCATGAGGCTCCACCCCGACTCCCCTGGCAATGTCCCAGCCTCTCCCATCCCGAGACTTGAGCTGGGCTCTCTCATTCCCTCCACTCCACAGCCACTGCCCACAGAGGCCATTGTCCACAAACCAGAGACCCTCCTGTGAGACAGGCTCCCTGCCGTGTGAGACAGGCTCCTCCCCCGACTCCCCTGCCGTTGCTCCTACTGCGTGTGACCTCATTTCTTTTCGGTTTGCTTTTCCAGTTTGTTATCAGACTGCCGTATTTGTTAGAAGGGAAAAGATTATAGAGGCTGCATACTTAGGAAGAGAGTTTATTACTGTAACGGAACATAACCAAGGAAGTAGACTGACATTCAGTTTGAGATACGACCACAGCACTTCTTTTGTTTTGTCACTAGTCATAAGAACTGAGTTCGCTGTCAATGGCTGCAGTTGGCATTCTGTTTACATAAAGTCAGGTCAAGAGTGTTTCAGGTCTGGTTGCTGTCACCCTCTCCCAGAGGTGGTGCATACTCATCACCACCAACTCCTCACCCCTCTCCCTCCCATCCCATAATGGGATTCCCCCACTGCCCCCTTTCCTTGGTGCCTGCCTGCAGTCTGAGGTCGTGTGTTCTCACTCTGCTGTGCCTCGGGCCCCCGTGGCCACTCAGGGCTGCAGCACAGTTAAACGTGAGGCTCTTTCCCAAGCTCCAGTCCTGGCCTCACCCACAGAGGTCCATTCTCTCCATGCCCCTCCTGTTCACCCCACAGGCTCCCAGGTCCATCATCAGACATTTATGGGGCACCTAGGTGCCCCTAGGAGGTGGGCCCTGGTCCCATAATCCCCAAGCCGGGGGAACTTGGCCCAGAAGCAACACCTCTACCACCAGGGAGGCCTTGACCTGGGGGTGTTACGGGATGGATAGGTTGGGGTGGGGGGCACCTCCTGCATTGCTCCAGGAGAAAGGGTGGCAATGGGCAGGTATCGTCAGGTTTGTACTTATGGTGGGAAGCTAAGGTCTTGGCTCCTGTGTTTTCAAGGAAGTAGAGGCAAGGCCAGCAGTGGCAGATGCGGAGGGAGAGGTGGGAGTTTGGAGAGAAGTGTGGAAGGGTTGACTTGGACGCACAGGTGTGTCCCGTGGGCTTGGGCAGCATGGGCTGCCCACCCTCACCCCAGAGACCCTGCAGAGCAGCTGGCGCTGCTGCCCTGCAGAGGTATCTGTCACACCCTCCTCTCCACCTCAGCCCCTCCCCCAAGGCAACACCCCAGTGGGATGCAGCTTGGACGGCAGCCCTGCCCTGCCACCCTCCAGCTCCCCGCCCCGTCTCTGCCTGACGAGACCTCGCACTCTCTCACTGTAGGGCAGCTCCTCATCCAGCCTGGATTTGATGACTCCCATTTTCAGTAAGTACGTGCTGGGCACTTGCTCTGTGCCATTCACAGTGGGGATACAGCAGGAAACAAGAAAGACAAAAATGCCTACCGTCGAGGAGTTTGCATTCCAGCGGGGGAGAGAAAATTGTCTAACACTTATGATTGGTGTGATGAAAAGTAAAGCAGGAAATGGGGTCTGGGTGTTTTGAGGGTCTCAGTCTTAAATGGGGGCAGAGAAGGCCTCAGTGAGACGTCGTGTGAGCTATGACCTGCAGCAAGTGAGAGAATGACCCAGGAAGGTGGGTTAGGGTTAGGGTTGGCAGCAGCAGGGGGCCTGTGGGCCAGGGGCACAGTGACGACGAAAGAGCAGACAGGTGGGACCGTAGGCGGGCCCCACAGGCCTGCAGCTTCTACTCTGGGTGGAATGGCAAGATGTAGACGGCTTGGACCTGACGTGCATCTCAGGAGGATTGTCTGCTGTGTGGAGAAGAGGTTGGCGGGGCAAGCGTGTGCCCCTCTCTCTCTCACTGCCTTCTCAGCTCCTTTTCCCCTTCCCCGGCCTCCAAACCGCTAGCGAATCCCGAGGCCGAGGCCCAGGCGAGCAACAGCTGCCACCTCTGGGAGACAAAAGGTCCACAGGAAGGGGCTCCTCTGCTCCCTCAGCCCTGCAGGCGGCTGGGGAGAATTCACCTGATTTTGTGCCGTCTGCAGCCTGAGAAATTTTAATTTCAGGACGTCATGTTTTGAAAGAGGAATGGTCTTGAAAAGCAAATGTCCGTCAACCACCGCCTGTGTCTTCCCTTTTGACTTTCACGGTGTCCTTGGAAGTGTATTCCTTGGGGAGTAAGGGCTGAGTCTGTGAGATCCATAGGTAAAGTCACTGACCTCGGGCCTGGATGCCTCGTTCCCGGGTGGCCAGAGCCTGGCCGCAGCCTCAGGGAGTGGCTCCAAAGGGGTACACATCTGTGCCCCCGGGAGAGTAACAGCCATGATTTCAAACAGAGCTTCCCCAATTTGACTTTTTAAATTTAAAATCAACATCATTCTAGAAAATGCAAATGTTGAAAAGGGGGGAGAAAAGGGAACACTCTTGCACTATACTCCAATAAAAAAATTATTTTTTTAAAAAAGAAAAGAAAAGGGGGAAAGATATCATACATAATTCCACCACTTAACTCATTCTCTAGGGACAGCAGTGCAGGGCTGAGACTTGGTCCGAGCAAGAAGCAGAGACGGGGAGCACAGCCACTGTCCAGAGAGCTACCTGGACTCCAAGCGGGGAGGTGAGCAGTAAGTTTCAGGTGGACAACATACTGATTCACAATTATTAAAGGTTGTACTCCATTTATAGTTATTATAAAATATTTGCTGTATTCCTTGTGTTGTACCGTAGATCCTTGGGGCTCATTTTATACCTAATGGTTTGCACCTCTTACTTCCCTACCCCTATACGACTCCTCCCCCCTTCCCTCTCCCCACGGGTAACCACTAGTTTGTTCTTGACATCTGTGAGTCTGCTTCTGTTTTGGTATGTTCACTGGTTTGTTGTATATTTGTAGATTCCACACATAAGTGATATCATACAGGCTTTGTCTGTGTCTGACTTATTTCACTTAGCACGACGCCCTCCAAGTCCACCCGTGTTGTTGCAACTGGCAAATGTTCACTCTTGTGTATGGCTGAGTCGTATTCCATTGTATATACAGGCCCATTTTTCTGGGGTCTGACTGTTGACAGTGTTTAAGCCTCACCCCTCCTCCCCCGACCCCTGTGCCACACTGATGGGAAAGCCCGGGCGCCCCTCCCTCAGGGCCAGCAGAAGGTTCAGACCACCCAGGCGCCTGCTGGAACGTGGGGGAGGGGGCTCCCCCAGCCCCCCCACAACGACAGTAAGCACCCAGGCCAGTCTCTTTTGCCCGTGCTCTCAGACCACTTTGGACCTTCTTGGGAGCCCTGCCCTGCTGACCTCAGTTAGGTAAGTGATAAGCCTTTTCCTGCACTTGGGGTGTGTGTGGCATCATCAGTCTTCACATCAAACCAAATCTTCAGTGGGGGGTGCCCAGCCACCTCGCCAGGTGACCATGAAAGTTGGGACTGGCATTGTGAGCAGGAAGCCCATGCGGTGACGTCACCCAGGAGTCTCTGCCCTTGCTCCGTTACTAACCGGCCCGCTGGCTGCAGGCCGGCATCACTCAGCCGTGCTGCACGTGTTGCATTGTTGAATCCAGTGGAGCCTCGTAGAGTTAGCGGACCGAAATCAGCAGTTTTCCTCATACTTAATTGGTGTTTAGGGACAAGAGTATGGAATGGGGACCCTCCTTAAAGTGGCCTTGGGTTGTGTGTCGGATCCCAGACCTACCTCTATTTGAGAACAAAGCTGCAACTGACTAGGCTCAGGGGAGAGACTATGCCCCGTGCAAGATACGCATCCATTGGGTGGTGACTCGTGGAAAAGCATAGGTGAGGCTGAGGTCCACACTCCAGGGCAGGAGCTCGCCAGGACCCTTAAATGCTGCCACCGCTGCTGCTTCAGCCAGCATCTGTGTCACAGTGAAAACCCTCATGCTCAGCGTTCTAGAGAAAACACTCCCGGCACAGCCAAGGGATTAATTCAAATCCAAATTAAGCCTAGGGTCCTTAACCCATATCAAGCAGCCATTGCCATGGGGAAGCACCTGACCTGATGATACTGACTGAAGTCTCCCTGGAGGAAGAAATTTATCAATGTGAGTGCAATAGAGAGGACCCCCTTGAAGTATATCCAGACCACACACACCCCCAAAAGGGAAATTGTGGACAAAGAAATCCACAATTTGACCCAACTTGACATTCAGAATTTACTAAAAGAACTTACATAACAAAAAGAGAAAAGGCTTTTGCGTCTTTACGACGTGGATGCTGAATTTACACCTGCTGAAACGCACCAGCTGGCAGACCTTCATGGACTTGATACTGGGTGTCAATTTTCAGTTATACCTGGGGAGCCCACCAAGTTTATACAAGGGCCCCTACAATCGTAACAGTCAATGAATACAAAGTAGAGGACAAATAGGTATGTCTCACCCTAACCATCAGAAGTACTGCCTTGCCTAAATTGGTCATAATCATAGCACCCACTGCCCTAGAGTATTCCATACTGAGCACGGATGCTCTGACCCAACGAGTAATACAAAGTGGCTTGAAACATGGGACCCAGTTAAAATTACTTCATCCAATCAGCAACTGCTAAGTATTTTGCTATTATCGATTTGGCTAATATGTTCTGTTCTGGGCCTATTTCAGTAGCCCCTCAGCCACAGTTTGCCTTCACCTCTGAAAGGACACAGTACACCTTTTCTGGGATCCTCATGGGTACCTTGGCAGATGAGGTATCAGCTGCGTGCACCTTTCTTCAGGAGCACAGGTGTGACATTACATTGATGACATTCTCCTCCAAGGAGAGCCATGTGGCATCCATTCATTTGTCATTCACTCAGGACGTAGAAACACAAAGGGCCTCACCAGAAAGGAACACAGTGCAAGGTCCTGCCACCTCTGCTCAGTTCCTGGAAATGATTGGTTAACCAAGGGCGGATCCATCCCTGATACTGTCAAGAAACAGCCACTGACCTTCTCACCAACATCTCTCAGGTCTTCTGGGAGTTCTGGAGGCAACATGTCCCTCATTTACAAATTTTACTTAAGCCCATTTATCCTAGTACTTGCAAATGGGCCCATCTTGAATGGGGCTGCCTCCAACAGAATGTTCTAGAATTTGTGCAACCTCAGGCATGCCCATTAGTGTCCCCACCAAGACTGCTCCATGGAAGGGGCTTCAGCCCCTCCTTCTATGCCTCCTGGAGTCTCCAGACCACTCATGACGGCCCTAAGTTGTCCAAGGGCTTCTTATGCCAGAAACTGCCCTCTTTGCCCCATACAACATGCCATTAGAGCTGCAGTTCTGGCCACTAACTGGGTCCTCCCGAGCCTGTGACCCTCTGTACCCAGGTGCTCATTATGCTCTGGGTCATCAGCAGGGCTGCTGAGGCTGCCTCGGTACAGGATGGAGCCAAACCTGGGCCCTCTGTCACACTCCACCTGTAAGAGGGGTGGCCTCACCTGTCCTCAGCCCCTTTCCAGATGCCAGGCTGCTGGAACGCTGCCTACCTGGGGAGCCCCCTGGGATGAGCTGGGTGAACAGCAGTGGGAATTCAAAAACTATAGGAACAGAAGTGCCAACCGTCATGGGAGATGAGTTCAGAGGGGAGCCGCTCCTCATTTCTTAACCAGGATGATGCTGATACAGGACCAGACCAGAAGGTCAGCATGATTGACCAAACTTCAGGCAGTTTTCTTAGCACCCAATGGCCTGGCTAACAAACGGCCCCATCTGCACATTTTTACAAACTCTTGTGCTATTGCCTAAGAGTTGCGCCCTATGGTGTAAAAACTCCAGGGATCTCTTGCCTCACAGATACCCCAAAATATCAATCAAGGTCACTGGATGTCTCTACCTATGCTCAGGCCACAGTACAAGGCCTCACCAGGATGCCCTCATCCCCTCTGGAGTCCCAGGTTTTACTGAGAATGGCCGAGGCCCTCGTCTCACTTCTCTTAAAGAAGGCATGCCCCCTACCAGCCTCAGGCTGCAGTCTTATTTAAACAAGCTCTGATTCAATTGAGTGAAACACGGGTGTGTCTCTGTCATCAAACAACAGGGTGAGTTGTGACTAGCAGTTTGGCTCCGTTGTTTGATGTTTGCTGACAGCTTTGAGACCTCATCCTCCTTATTCTCTGCCCACATATGGACAAGCTGAAAAGAGAGCCAGGTGCCCTGTCCTCTGATGCCAGCAGGAGACTGAAAGCACGCAGGCCTTCACCTATGCTTGGGGACCCTCCCACCAGCCACATCTGCTGACCTCAGTAAAGACCTAGGCCGGTGACCTTTCTTGCTCTCTCAGACCATCTCAGACCTGTTTGAGGGGCCTTCCCCACTCTCCTCAGAGACCTCCATTATGTAAGTAGTAAATCTTTTCGTGCCTTAAAAAAAAAGAAAACAATAGAAGCCACCCCTCGGCCCCCACATCTTCCACTCTGCTCTGGCTTACGGACGTCAGCGAATTCCTCTGTACTGTGACTTCTCTGGAAGTTCCCCTCAGCTTCTTGTTCTACTGAAGCCTGGCTACCCTGATTGCACAGGTCCCCTGAAGCCCTCTCCCTCCCCCTCGTGCCACTGGAGATAGAGATCAGGAGGATGTTCTCCTGCTCCAGACATTTCTACTTCCAACCAACAATGCCAGCTCCTTAGAGGACAACAGAAAAAGCAGCCCTAACAGCTGGTAGCTGGCCTGGTGCCGCCTGTGCCACAATCTCCACGTGCTTGGCAGAGACCTGGGAGGCCTCCTCCATGGATCCCACAGCTGTGCCCCACAGGTGATGGGTATGGGGAAAGAGAATCTCCCTCAACACCCACGGGCCCTCCACACAAGGAGGAGCGGAGAGACTGGAGCACAATGTCCGAGAGCAGAAGCGGGGTCCACAGCCGTCCTAAAGCTTCCATGGATCTGGAGCCAACTCCAAGTCTGAGGGGAGAGCAGGGCCTTGATGGCTGCGGACAGTGCAGGCCACGCCAGGGCAGCTGTGGCAGCAGGAGAGTCCCAGCTGGACCACTCACCTGGGACTTGGCAGACAAGAGCCAGGCAATCAGCACTGGCCCCTGGGCTTCCTTGGAAGTAACACAAAGGCGTGGGGGCAGCCTGGCTCCCAGGTACCCCATGTGGCTTGTTCTGTGTGCAGGGTCTTCTTCTGTGCCCATGAGCCAGGCTGTGAGCCTTTTCAGATGTTAGAACACACATGGACTGGGCAGACAATTCCCATCTGGAAATTTGATATGAGAGAAAGGTGGCATCTCAAATCCAGGGGAGGGGCTACCTTGGTGGCGCAGTGGTTGAGAGTCTGCCTGCCGATGCAGGGGACACGGGTTCGTGCCCCGGTCCGGGAGGATCCCGCGTGCCGCGGAGCGGCTGGGCCCGTGAGCCATGGCCGCTGAGCCTGCGCGTCCGGAGCCTGTGCTCCGCAACGGGAGAGGCCACAACAGTGAGAGGCCCGCAAAAAAAAAAAAAAAAAAAAGGGGGGGGAAATCAAATCCAGGGGAAAAGACCAACCTCATAATATAATATGTAGTAATGGGACAACAAGATAGCCATTTAGAAAAAAGATAAAATTAGACTTATTCTTCACATCACTGAGCAGAATAAGGTCCAAATGGAACAGAGGTTTAAATGTAAAGAAACAAGTACTGGATGAAAACATGAATGGATTCCTCTAGAACCAGGAAGTTAGGGAAATTTTACTACGACTTGAAATCAAGAAACAATAAGGGAAAACATGATAAATTTGACTACATAGAAATAAATTTTTGCATGACCGAAACCTGTATAATCAAAGTAAAAAGAAATATGGAAAATTGGAGGAAGTGTTTACAACTTATGTTATACATAGCACATATAAAATTAAGATATAAAAGGTTATTTAAAATTAGAGTTTCATTTTCAACAAAGGGTGCTGGAATTATTGAATAACCATATACCAACAAAATGAATCTCAGTCCTTACCCCACACCATATATAAAAATTAACTCAAAATGTATCATCAACGAAAATTTAAAGCAGAAACTGCTAAAAGAAAACATAGGAGAAAACCTTACTGACCTTCACTTTAGTGACAATTTATTAAATAGGACATAAAAGACAGAAACTTCCAAGGAAGGAAATCAGTGAATAGGACCTTGTCAAAATTTCAAACATTTGCTCCTCAAAACTAAATGAAATGAAAAGGCAAAGCATAAACTGGGAGAAAATATTTGCAAAATATATATCTGAAAAAAGACTTGTATCCCAACCTATAAAGAAACCCTACAACTCAATTAGAAGACAACCCAACAACAACAACAAAAAAGGCAAAAGACTTGAACAGACACTTCACCAAAGAATATATACAGGGACTTCCCTGGTGGCACAGTGGTTAAGAATCCGCCTGCCAATGCAGGGGACACGGGTTCCAGCCCTGGTCTGGGAAGATCCCACATGCCGTGGAGCAACTAAGCCCGTGCGCCACAACTACTGAACCTGCGCTCTAGAGCCCGCGAGCCACAACGACTGAGCCTGGGTGCCACAACTACTGAAGCCCGCACACCTAGTGCCCGTGCTCCACAAGAGAAGCCACCACAATGAGAAGCCTGCGCATCGCAAGAAAGAGTAGCCCCCGCTCGCCGGAACTAGAGAAAGCCCGCATGCAGCAACAAAGACCCAAGGCAGCCAAAAATAAATTAATTAATTTAAAAAAAGAATATATACAGATGGCAAATAAGCACAAGAATAGATATCCAACAACATTAAGCATTAGATCAATGCAAATTAAAACCACAGTGAGTCACCACTCTACACCCACTAGAATGGCTGATTTGGGAAACAACTGACTATACCAAATGTGAGCAGTATGTGAGGCAACATCACATCTGCTGGGGGATGTAAAGTGGTTAAAAACACTTTGGAAAGAGGTTGGCAGTTCCTTAAAAAGTTGAACATACATCTCTCATGCCACCCAGCCATGCCCCTCTAGATATTTACCCTAGAGAAAGGGAAACACAGGTCCACACAAAGACACATACACAAATGTTCGTAACAGTTTTAGCTGCAATAGCCAAAAACTGGAAAAAAACCCATGTCTATTGCAGGTAAATTTATACATCACAGTGGATAAATGTAACACAATGTGGATACATTCTTACAATGTATCACAATGTTGTGGATACATTCTTACAATGGAATGCTACCCCCCACACTCAAAAGGGACAAACTATTGATACATGCAGCAATCTGAATAAATCTCAAAATAAATATGCTGAGTGAAAGAAGCCAGGCCCAGGACTTCCCTGGTAGCGCAGTGGTTAAGACTCCACGCTCCCAATGCAGGGGGCCCGGGTTCAATCCCTGGTCAGGGTACTAGATCCCACACGCATGCTGCAACTAAGAGTTCACATGCAGCAACTAAGGAACTGGCAAGCCACAACTAAGAAGCACGTGAGCTGCAACTAAGAACCCCGCCGGCTGCAACTAAGGAGTGCACGTGTCACAACTAAGGAGCCAGCAAGCTGCCAAAAAAAAAAAAAAAAGGAAGAAAAGCAAAGCAAAGCCAGGCCCACTCACCCCCAAAATAATAACTCCTCTAGGACCCCACGTATATAAGACTACAGAGAATGCAAACTAGGCTAGAGGACAGTAGATCCCTTGCCAGCAATGAGGAAGGGAATGCATTTAAGGCTGTTGGAGATACGTTCACTGTCTCAACTGCAGGGATGGTTTCACAGGCATATATTTATGTCAAACTGAACAATTAAAATATGTGCAATTTATACCTCAATAAAACCTTTAAAAAAGACACAGCAGTCAAATATTTTTAAAACTCAATGTACTATCAGCCTTATAGTGTATTTCCCCCTAAGAAATTTCCATTTCTCTTCTCTGAACAGGGTATTTCTAAGTATCCTAAGTTGTACACATTAAGTAGGTTGAGGATGAATTGAATGATGAAAGTTAATGAAATCAGGTTAACAGAATATAAGTTAAAGGTGATTTTGAAGTCTAACCTTTACAACCATCTCTCTGGTATCAAATTGATTGATTGATTGATTATAACTTGTCAGGTTGCATCAGAAAAGACTGTAAGGGCTTTTTTTTTTTTTGCAATTTTTAACCTTAAACAGGTGATAATTTCGTGTTAAAAACAGAGTTTTTAAAAATCTGCAACTTATGTCACAAACGGGTAATATGATAGTGCTTCTAAAATCAGAGGGAAGAGACCAACAAGTAAGTGAAAGTGGCACTTAAACATATGAAAAGATGCTCAACTTCACCCCCAAGAGAGATGCAAAAGGAAACCACACCACGATGCCATTTCTTGCTTGGCAGAATTGGCAAAATACCAAATATTTGACAACATCCTTGTTTACAAGGCTGTGAGGAAACATCACCAGTGGAAATGCAAGATCCTACAACCCTGTGGGAGGGAGCTGGCAACGTACAGCAAAAACAGATTACAAATGTCCACTTCTAGGCATCGACCCTAAAAGTAAACTGGCAAAACTATGAAAAGAGCCGTATAAATCTACTCATTACAGCGTTAATTTTAATGGTATCAGACGTCCAGTCATAGCCTGGCTGAATACACGACGGTACATTCACAAGAGAGGCGAATGCAGCTGCTAAAAGGAGAAAGGGACATCCCTAGACACTGCTGAGGAGAGATTGTCAGGACACTGAAGGGAAAAACGCCAAAATGCAAGGCAATTGGGACAGAACTACTGTTCATTGAAGTTCACTCAGCTTTTTCAAAATGGAGGGAGAAACCATAGCATTGATAAATGGCTACCAGTAGGGTGAGGGCAGTACGAGGTTGATGGGAACAGGGAAAGAAGCAAGACTTCTGACTGTACTTCGTTTTATAAACTTGACTTTGGAACCATGTAAGTTTTACACAATCATAAAACAAAATTATATCAAAATTTGAAAAATGTAACTTTTTCAAGTTACATTTGCTTTTTCAAAGCAAAACCAAAATGAAACAAGTGAACTCGTATAGAGTTAGGGTCTTAACCCCACAGAAACAAAATTTTTCAATTTACTTTGAAGCAGAGTAATATCCCAAATGGGATATATCCTAACAACAAGAATAACTGCAAAAAAAATCTAGACTATTTTCAATAATCATACTGTTAATAATATTGACATTGTTATTCTGAAACCATTACATATAAATGATAAAGTAGATAAGTAATTGTGTTGAGATAATTAGGATCCAGGATTTTCAATATAGGAAAAACAGATACAAATGTAAAACCAGGCCTCTGGTGGGTGAATAGAGGCTGGGGCGGGGTCTTCCAATCTGCCTCCATCCTGGCCTGGGATTGAGTTGCGGGGTTCAGGGGGCAGGTGCCGGGTGCTTTCTGATCCTGGTCTCCGCGGCTTCATAGCAGACCCTATCCTGCGATCAGGGCCCATGGGTAACCTGAGCCAAGATGGCAGTGAGTGCAGCCTGTATTAAAAAATAATAATAAAATAAATAAATAAAAGAAGTTAAAACCACCTAGCTCTAAATTTGAATTTGAAATATCACTGAATTCACGATTTTTTTTTTTTTTTACATTTAAAGTTATGTATTCTAGCTCTGTCCTCTGAAAAGACCTAGAAGTAATGTCCAGCCTGGTGGCAATGAGCATCCCTAGAGCCCCACCCACCCAACCCCCGTGGCCTCCAAACACCATTTCCCACTCAGGTGGATTAGGGCTCCTTGAAAAAAACACAGATTCCAGCCTGAGGATCCAGGGGTATGGGAGCTGAGCCTAGGGCATCTTGTCATATCAGAAATCTAGGGAGAAATCAGTGAGCAAGGGTCTTGTGTCAAAAAGACTCAGGGAGAACTTGAAGAGGTTCGCACTGACCAAAGATGGGAGGATATGAGTATTAATTTTCAAAACTGTAATGAATTAAAATACATTAAATATATTAAAATTTTTGCGTTCAAATAATATAGAAAAAGAAGTACCTACTTGGTCAGCTCTGGAGAATGCTAGAAAACCAAATCATTATTCTGAAAGTTAGTAAATAAAGGGAATAATTAAGCATTTAACTTGCCTTTTCTCTATGGACCATATTTCAAGGCAACCAAACACTTGATATGGGGAAGTTTGTCTTTACAGAACTGTTCCCACAAATGCAGAAGGGATACCAATAGGAGAATGTCACCGTCTTGCAAACTCCGAGCGAACTGCACCCAGGCAATGACTGTCAGTGGAAATAGAAGCGCCCACGTGTGAGTATTCTTGCCCCCACCAACCTGAATCCAATTAGTCTCTATAAGTTTGCAAGAACGTCTAAGGACAGAGGGCACAACGAGAATCCGAATGGCAAAATCCCAAGTGTGAGAAACTCCACAGAACACATGACCTGATTTTAATAGATTTCAAAGAGGATAAAAAGCAGTGGGAGGAGGCTATAGATTAAGAGACTCTACAGCCTGTCGACCAAGTGCATTGTGCATTTGTGTACCTGGTTTGGACCCTGATTCACACAAACCGGTTATCAAAAATGAAAATAACGTCTGAGACAAATGGGAGAATTTGGACACTGGATATTTGATAACAGGGGATAATGGTTGCTATTTGGGTATGACAATGGCTTCGTAATTACCTTTTGTAAGGGCCCTAATTTTTTAGAGACAGATATGGAAATGATGGGAAGGAGGTAACTGGGTAAAGAATAGGTGAGAAGAGATTGGCTGTGGGTCAACCACTTGTTCAATTGTGTAGTGGACATGTGGTTTCATTATACACTTTCCCTACCTTTGTGTGTCTCTGAAATGTTCCAGAATAAGAAGCTAAAAGGAAAAAAGAAAGAGTGAGGGGGAAAGTGGGTCCCTGCAGAGGGCCTCCTGTCCCCCTCGCCTGCTTCCCAGCTGCCTCACCAGCTGAAGTCATCTAATTTGCATGTTGATGGTGTTTCCCCACCGGAATGTGAGCTCCAGAAGGAAGGAGCTCTCTGCTTTGCCTGCTGCAGATAAAGGAAATTGGGAGACTGGAAGCCTCTGAGTAGCGAGTCACCTCCTCCTGGACAACACGTGTGGACCGTGGAGGGCCCCGTCTCCTCACACCCTCCTGACATCCAGCAAAGGACCTGGATGAGACATACAGGGGTCGTTTCCCAAGCGCAGTCAGACCTGTGCGTCAGTTCCCAGGATTTGCTGGAGGAGAAGTGTCCCTTTGTGACGTAAATCGACATGGCTGGGCTGGTGTGGTGGTGTCTGAGGGTGTTGACTTATCAGTGTCATTCATCCCTCCATTCACTCATTGCCAGGCCCTCTTCCAGGTACTTGGGACACGCCAGTTCACAAAATGAGTAGAATGCCTGTAGCACTGACATGCCAGAGGGGTGAGTGGGAAAGGGGCTCAAAAGAGATTTAATTTGCATTTCCCCGATTATGCATCTTTTTTTTTTTTGGCCACACTGCACAGCATGTGGGATCTTAATTCTCAACTTACTTTAACAAATAGGAGAGTATGTGTTCATGCACACATGTGCATGTGTTGTTTTTAAGTATATACTGTATAAGGGTTCACTCAGAGAGGCAGAGCCACTAGGAGACAGAAATTATATAAACAATAAAAAATTATATAAAAAATATGTATGTTACAGGGATTACACCTCACGCAATTGTGGGACGTAATCAAGCAATTCCTATCGGCTCTTGTATTTGCATCTGATGCTGGAGCAAGACAGGGTTGGAAAGGGAAGATGGATGTAAAGTGGGGAAACCAAGCACAAGCTGTGGTCATGAGCTGTGGTCATGAGCTGGAGCCTCTAAGGACAGACAGAAAAGCCTTTGTTTTCTTTGATGATGTGGGTGTCCTGCAGAAGGAAGGTGGAGCAGGTGTAGGCCTGTTGCTATCTTGTGCCACCCAGTGAGCCGGGGACATTGTGCGTGGCAGTGGCACCTGCGTGGACCTTTCATAGCTCACACCACCTCTGGACACCCTCTGTAATTCACATATTGATTGTGTACTGCCTGCTTTCCCCACTCACAGGCAAAGTCCACAAGAACAGGGACTTATTGGGAATGTTGCTTGTCTTATTCGTTCATGTAGCCCCAGCACTTAGAACAGTGCCTAGCATGCAACAGGCACTCAGTAAATACCATGCTTGTGAAACATAGAGACACAAGTGGCAGAGCTAGACACACACACAAACGCTAGTTGTTGAATTGCTAAAAAAAAAAAAAAATGTAGCAAAATATTAGCTGTTGAATCTAAGGGAAAGGTATGCAATGTATTCATTGTATTATTCTCTCAACCTTTATGAACATTTTTAAAATAAGTTGTGGAGGAGACAAAGAAAGCAGGGTGTGCTGAGGTCCTCGAAGCATCAGCTGGGACCAAGATTGCTGGGATAGAGCTCACTCCCTGTTGTTAAAAGGTAAACTGAGGCATATTAAAATTTTTGAAGAGCTTATTTGAGCAAACATAGAACGGAATCGGGTAGCGCCAAACCAAAAGAGGTTAGGAGCGCTCTGCCAACAGGAGCTAGGGAAGAGGGTTTTATAAAGAGGCAGAAGCAAAGCAAGGAAGTTGACGGGCCATAACTTAAGCAGTCGCCTTATTTGGAAAGCCTTGCTGGGGGCTCCTTAAGTAGCTACCAAGGCAGCAGAGCCACTGCAACCTTACGGCCTCCTTGTTTAATTACGTTAACACTGGCAACTGGCCAAAACCACCTAGGACGGTCCAATAGTAGAGCCAAATCGGACGACCTTGGTCCTGAGCTTCAGTCCTTTGGCAGAGGGGACTCTGCTCCACAGGGGTGTGCGTGCTAGACGAGTTCCCCGTGGGAAGCTGACCTCACTCTCCGCGGAGTGGGAACCCTGCCCCTGATGCCGGTGCCTGCTACCCAGATAATTACTGCCACATCCTCCCCGACTTCCAGCCTGAGGCCTCTCCCCAGACCACTTCTCCTGCCCCGCAGTCGGGGCACCGGCTCAGCCTGGCCAGTCCTCCCAGCCTGCCGAGCTCTTTCCCAGCCTCAGCCAACGTGCCACTTGGAAGGACACCAGCCCGTCCTTGGGGGGGCCAGCGGGTGCAGTAGGAAGCAGCGATGACCACCTCTTCCTTCCGCCCGCGCTAGTCCTCCACGTCGGCCACAGCGTCGTCCTCGGACGCTCCAGCCCCGGACCGCGCGCCGCCCCCGAAGTGCGCAAAAACCAGCGCAGGGGGATGGGGAGGCGGTCGCCGCCACACACGACGACCACCGCCAGCCCGTGCCAGTCCCCGCCTCGGCGGGGTGACACCGGCTGCAGCAGGGCGGGGCCCGGCCGGGACGGCAGGCGGCCAGCAGGCCTGCCAGGCCCAGCAGTAAGGGGCCCACGCCGGAAGTGCGGCCTTGGGAGGCCCGGACGCGGCGTGGCCTCTCTAGGCGCGGTGGAGCCCGCGTCTCTCGGTGGCTCCGGAGCGCGAGTCTCAGGCGTCAGTCAGGAGAAAGGCGCCGGGCAGGGAAGGCGGGGCCCGCGGCGGACTGGGAAGTGTCGCGCTCTAGGAGTGGTTGCCTGGGAGGCGTGGGCGGGGAGCCCTGGGAGGCGGGGCGCTCCGGGATTGGCGGGTGCGCAGACGGGGCGGGGTGTCCCCTTTGTCTGAGTGAGGTGCGGGCGGCCGCTTCTGCGCGTGAGGCTGCGACAGGGACGGTGAGTCGGGGCGCGGGCAGCACAGGGAACCTCTGCTCGCGCGGCGGGGGGCCGGGACCCTCCTCGCGGCCGGGCGCTTCCCACAAGCGCCCGCTGCCCTCTCCAGGCGCACTCCGAGCCCCGCCCCCCTCTCGCCTCCGCCGGGCCCCCCCTCCCCGCTCCCGCGAAAGGCGAGCCCTGCCCAGCGGGTGGTCCTCGACCCCGCGAGCTCCAGCCTCTCGCGGCGCCCGGGGGAGGGCCGGGGTCGCGGGACCGCTGTCCGCGGGGGTCGCTCTCAGCGTCCCGGCGGCCTTGGCGTCTCTCTGGGAAAAGTGCTTCCTCCCGAGTTCCCCTCCCGCCTCCATTTTCCATCGAGGCTCGTTTCCCGGTTACTTTGTAAAAGCCCTTTTTCGTGAGCGCGACCAGCCTTTCCCAGAGTCCGCGGGTGTCTGCCTGCTGGAAGCTTGCCGGGGCGCTTCAGCGGGAGACGGCGTGCCGCCTTTTCAGCCGAGCCCTCGGTGTGCGCTGCCCTTGGCGTTTCCTTTCTCATCAGCTCGGTTCTTTAACCTACGTGTCTTCTCAAATTGTCATTTGACTCCGGTTATGGTGTTTTGTTCCGTTTTGAGATGGAAGATTTCGAGTGTTTAATGGTCAGATACTTACCCTCGAGGCTTTTGGCTTTGTGCTGTGTTTTAAAGGGCTTTCCCTATTCCAAGATTAGTTTTAAAATAAATTCTTGTTTTTCTCTGGTACTTGTGAAATGTTGGCTCCATCTGGAATCATTTTGGTGTGGGGCAAGTTGGGAATCCAGCTTATTTCTGACACAACCTACTGAATAATTCATTTCTCCATTGATTAGGAAAATCACCTTTGTCACGTGTTAAATTCTCCCAAGTCTTGGGCCCATTTCTGGGATTCGTGGTGCTTTGATGTGCAAAGGTTTTGATTTTCATGCGGCAGATCTGTGGATCTCTGCCCCCCAGACTTTATTCAGGTTCTTTTTATGATGTAATTTAAAATTTTATCTCTTATTCATTCATTAGCCGAATGCTTTCAGTATACGATATGAAATGATCTCATTTTTTTCCTGTCTTTTGTTTTGTTTTTTGTTTTTTTGTCGTATTTTTTTAATCTCTGCTTTTGCTTAGCTTTCTGGGAGATAAGTTGAGCCTTGTGCAAAGATCTAAGTTTAGACCCCTTGTCCAAGTGCCGGTTACTGGACCACCTTCCCCGCGATCCGTTTGTTTATAGACGTGGCCCTGCTCTGCCCCTTCTAGTCCAGGCCCGCTTGGCTCTCGGCACCACGGCTTTGTGGATACAGTGGGCAGAATTAGCATCACGTTTCTAAGGTTTATTTTAACCTTGTTTCTTGTTGCCATCTGTGAGTAGAACCTTTTTCGCTGTGTATTTCCCGACTCCGTGTTGCTGGTGTGTAGGAAAGCTCTCCGCGTGGATGCATGTTTGTGATCGTTTACTTCCGAAGGTTGCAGGGTTGCGCTTTGGGCTTAACGGGTGGCTCAGAAGTGCCAGTTTGGAAGGTGATTCCACCCTGGAGGGTGGGGCTCCGTGGAGATAAAGAAGGAGGGGGCAGGCCTTCCAGCAGGAAAACCTGGGGGTGAGGACGGTGAGGATGAGGGGGGCGACTCTGGGACTGGGAGTGTGCCTGTCATGCCTGTCACTGTGGGCGGGGTCTTTGGAAGGAAGGCTCTTTTACATCAAGATCATCAGCAGTTGCAGCAAGAGCGATAAGTTACTAAAGCTTAGCTTACAAACAAAATAATAACAAACGTTAAGTCCTAAGCTCTTTGCGTCTCTGCAGTCCCGTTTTTACTTCCTGTCCCTTAGGCACCGCCCGAGCCAGACCTGCTCGGAGGTCTCACTGCAGTGTGGCCACTGCTGCAGGGAATGTGGGCCTGTTCTGGTTTGTTTGGGTTATTCCTTGGCGGGAGTTCCAAAAACGAAATTCCTGCATCTGAAGAACCACGGTGACCCGTGGGTGGGTGGGTGGGTGACTGTTGCGGGCACCCCCAGGGCGGGTGCTTTTTGTACTTGCCGCTGTGTTGGGGGCGGCGTTGCCTCCCTAGGCAGCTCCTCAGAGCCAGTTCTGACCCTTGGGGGTGGTGATTCCGGCTCTGGGGACCATCTAAACAGGACTTGTCCTGCCCACCTGTTCGCCCTTCCTGATGCCTGGAGCTCTGGGCATCGCGGCGGGGGTGGCCTGGTAAAAGCCAGGTTCGGTGCCCAGGTGGCTGTGTCCTCCCTGTGGTGTCTGTCAGCGGCCTGCAGTGCTTTTTGCACGTCTTTGCATCTGGCACAGACTGGTTCCAGGAGACCCAGACCTTATCTGCCACAGGGCAAAAAAAATGAAAAACTAGTTAGTAGCACTTTTTAAATTTGTTTTCTTTATTTTTTATCAGGATGTAAGTGTCTTATTCCATTTGTGCTGCTACAACAAAGCACCACACACAGGGCAGCCTATAAAAACAACAGACATTGATTTCTCACAGTGAGGAGGCCGGATGTCCGAGGTCAGGGGGCCAGCAGGGGCGGGTGAGGCCCTCTTCCTGGCTGCAGACTTCCTGTGTCCTCCCGTGGAGGAAGGGGCAAGGGAGCTCTGTGGGGTCTCTTATCAGGGGGACTCCACCTTCATGACCGAAGCACTCCCAAAGGCCCCACCTCATAACACCCTCACGTTGGGCATTAGGATTTCAACACAGACATATACATTTGGGGGACACGGACATTCAGACCAGAGCAACAAGCATACTTCAGGATACTTCACACTTTTTCCCTTCGGCAGTTTGCAGAGGTCATCCTAGGCAGAGGCCTTTTGCTTTTGTGCTTCTCTGGGACTCACCGCAGGTGGGAATCTTGTCGCCTTCTCCCTCTCCGCCCCCCTGTGCCTCAGGCCCGCTGGGTTTGAGTTAATCCCATCGGGTGACGTGAGGCTTAGTCAAGTGCTCTCACCTGAGAGGAGGTGTGTCATCTCTCTGTCTTACTGGTGTGGACAAGGGCTCACACCCCCTCGTGGCCCTGAGGTCATTGTTTGTGAAACAGGAGCATCGTGGACACACCCCACATCCCCTGCTTTTGCCGACCCGACCCGTCTGTCCACCGGGTGCAGTCTGAGTCTTGGTCTTAGCAGGTGCCGGACTGGTGTGTGGAAGGACTGTGGCTTTGGCAGCGGCACCATCCTGAAGCCTCTGCTTCTGAAGCCACACGACTCACGTGGGATTCGAGCTCAGGGGATGAGCCTCGAGCTCACTGTTTTAATTGAAACCACACACCTAGGCTCAGGACTTAATGAAGCTCAGGCTGTGTATGTCGGCGGTCCCTAACCTTTTTGGCACCAGGAGCCGGTTTCGTGGGAGACAGTTTTTCCACGGACAGGGTGGGGGGGGTGGTTCAGGCGGTAACGCCAGCGATGGGGAGAGGCAGGTGATGCTGTGCGACCCGGTCCGGTACCCGTCCGCGGCCTGGGGGTTGGGGACCCCTGCTCTATGTCTCAGCAGAAGGAATTCATAGTAAGAGGTAAAGTGATGGGTGAGAAGTGGAATTATTTAGAGAAGTACGCATTCCTCAGAATGTGGTCCGTCTCAAAAGGCGAGAGCGGCCCTGGAATACGGGGTGGTTACTTTTTATGGGCCGGCTAGTTTCATAGGCTAACTAGTAGGAGGGTTGTTTCAGCTTGTTCAGGGGAAGGGCAGGGGCCTCGGAACTGTGGGGCCCGTGGGTGTGTCATTTAGCTGATGTACTACAGTGAGCATATAATGAGGCTCTGGGGGGCGAGTCTTCCACCATCTTGGGCGTGGTTGGTTCTAACCAGTTTTTGTCATATCTGACATCTGTGTGTTCTTTAAGGATTGTGCTCTGCCCCCTCCCCTCCTGGTCTCACGTCCCTCCCAGGAGGGTGTGCACTGCCTACGGATGTATCTGCTGCATCTAAATATACCAGGTGACTTTCCCGCCTGAGAAAGAGCCTATCAGAAACTCCGCTTCCCCATTGCTGCCGGCAGCAGATGTTCGCCTTGCACTTGTTGCTGTTCTGAAGCGGGGAGTGTGGTCTCATTGCTCCTGTAATTTCATACACTTATTCAGCAAACATTGAGCCACTGGCTGCTCTGCTGGGGCAGGAAGGGGGGTGTGAGAGCGACAAGGCAGAGGACCTCGGTGAGAGGAGGGGCCTCGGCGACAGGGTGACATGGCCAAGCACCAGCCGAGGGGCAGGAGCCACCCAGCCAAGGGGCGGCCCGGGCAGGGTTGAGCACCCCAGGAACGGTGTAGGGGCGGGCTGGGGGTGGCCTTGGAGCCGAGAACAGTCACTGTGTTCCCATGGGGGGGGCAGGACAGGACGGTGCTGCCGCGGCCCAGGTTCTGGATCTGTGCGGCGGGAAGCAGCTCAGGTCACAGGCACGGGCTCGGGCAGGAGCTGGCCTGGCCCAAGGCCTCGTGGCCGGCCACCAGCACCCACTGGGGAGGCTGTGAATGGGGCGCCTGTGGCCGGGTATGGTCAGCCCGTAGTGCAAATGACTGTCCACCTCTGCTGGGTTCCCAGAGGACCAGAGCTGTGCCGTTAACAAAGGTCGGTCTCCGTTTTCGGGTGAATTCTGGGGTACTTTTATTCACTCCTTGCATTCTAATCGAAGGCTCCGGTTGAAATTCTAATTAGAGTCGTGTTGCCTTTACACGCACAGACACGCACGCACACACGTTTTGGGGGAGTGGGCATTTCTGGTGGACGGAGGGGTGGGCGGTGCGGGCCAGCCTCTCTCCGCCAAGGCTTCTGCTCCCCAGAGGCAGCCACGGTCAGGAGTTCAGTGTGTATTTTCCTGAAAGTTGTGGTAAACGTACTCATCCACTGGACGTTTCACAAAGAAAGTGAGGTGGGGGCTCCCTGACATGCTCCCCCAGAGGCCCACAGTGTGAGGTGAGGCGTCCTGCTTGGTGAGCTGCCTGCCTGAGGGGGCTGACCTCATTCTTGCGTCGTTTTTCCCCGAGCAATCTGCCTGCTGGGCTTCTGTGTCCCTGTTGCGGACCCGCCTCGGCCTCCAGGTGATGTCAGCCCCATCACCCTGCCAGGGGAGCTCTTGGTCCCCACTTCTGTGTGGCAGTTGGGGGGTGACAGATAGCTTACTTGGCCTGGCATTTCCCCAGAACCTGCCCACCGTCGGGCCTCCCTGTCAGGTGCTCAAACCAAATCCCTGGGTCACTCTGGACTCCCACCAGAACCCAACCCCCACTGGAGCCGCCACCGGGGCAGGACCAGGCGTGGCCAGGGCATCGGTGGGCCACAGGAGGGCCTGGCATGGGGCCCCCACAGGAGTGCGGCCCTGGCAGGACTGTGCACGCCCAGCCTCTCTGGAGGCAGCCAGGCCCGGTGCCTCCCTGGATGACAGCTTGGCTCCTGTGAGGACGCGCTCACCCGGGCCTGTGCGTGCACTGCAGGCCGTGCCAGGTGAGCTGGGCAGACGGCCCACTGCCCTAGGGGTGCACGGCGTCCCCAGGTGTCTCAGGTGGGACCTTCCTGGGCCCGAGAGCTCGGGGTCCATCTGTGCAGCTCTGGGACTGGAGTCAGAGTTCACGGGGGGCCCAGCTGGGCCCGTCATGTGCTCCCTGCTCTTCCTCAGTCCCACAGGCTCCTCCGATTTCCATCTTCCTCAGATACCCCAGGGATCAGGTGATGGCAGCGGCCAGGCTCCTGCCGCCACCGGCGGTGCCCCAGGTGAGTTACCCCGAGGCCCGCGCAGCGCCACGCCGGGGGCTCCTGGTGGCAGCCTAAGCATCACTGCATCCTGGATGCTGCAGCCCCTTCCTGTCACTGCCCCGCATCCCTGAGCCTGTCCCCACACCCCCATGCTGCTTGCACCCACCTCATCTCGGATGGAGACACTCAGTCGACCTGCAGCAGCCCCTGTCATTCCAGGCCAAGGTGACCTTCGAGGACGTGGCCGTGCTCCTCTCCCAGGAGGAGTGGGACCGCCTGGGCCCTGCTCAGCGGGGCCTCTACCGACATGTGATGATGGAAACCTACGGGAACGTGGTCTCCGTGGGTAAGGCCCCTCTGCAGACCTCGTCTGTCTGTGTGCTCTGCCCAGGGCGGGGTTAGGGTGCTCACAGATGCTGTGTAGACAAAAGGCCTTCCCTCCCCATGAGCAGGAATTCCAGGAACCAAGCCCGAGGTGATCTCGCAGCTGGAGCGAGGAGAGGAGCCGTGGGTCCTGGACAAACAGGGAAATGAGGGGCGCCGGGGCCTGGGCACTGGCCGCTCAGGTGAGTGGGGAGCCGCCTTCCTGCACCAAGGGCTGAGCACCTGCGAGTGCTGATGGGAGGTGGCCGGAGTGGCTTCCTCCTGGGGTCTGATTTGGCAGAGGGACCCTGCGGGCAGGTGGGGCCAGGCAGGGAGTGAGCACAGAGGCGAGTGCAGCCTGGTGGTGGGTTGGGCCCAGGCAGAGCAGGGAGAGCACCCATGGTGACCGGGCGCCTGCCGGTCCCCGTTCTGATGGGACATCCAGAGTTTGAGGGATACCTGGTTGGTTGAGGGAAGAAGGAAGCACCCTCAGTGTAGAAGGGAAGTTTCTTAACCTGGTAGGTAGTGGGGCCGGGGCTATTTGAGATGGGGAGCCTACCATCCACGGCCACGTGGCGCCGTCCGGCCGTCCCACCCAGAATAAGGCAGGACAGACGGAACACAGCAACAAGGTTGAAGCTACAGAACTGGAAAGAAGTCGTTGAAAATCATATGATTTTCTCTTGTAAGATTGACTAGAATTCACAAGAGAGTTTGCTAGGTACAGAATCAGTTTTATTTCTATTTATCAACACCAAAGGTATGATTTTTTTTTCTAGTTTTATTGAGATATAATTGACATGACATTACAAGTTTAAGGTGTAGAGCATAATGATTTGACTTAAATATATTGTGAAATAATAACCACCATGAGTTTAGGTAACATCCACCATCTCATATAGGTACAACAGCAAAAGAGAAAAAAACTTTTTTAAAAATGTGATTTTCTTAAAGATAACATTTACAGCAGCATCAGAGAGGTGATGTGTCCAGTAGTTAATCTAACAGACGAAGTACCAGACTTTATGGAGGAAAGTGTAGAAGGGAGGGTGCTGGCAGATGCGTCCAGTCCTGAGGGCAGTGGCCAGCAGTTGCTTTAGGGCGGGGTGGGGGTGGGCGACATCCAGTAAAGGACAAGGATAGGAGTCTCAGGGAACCTCAGCCAGCCTGCCCTGCAGGACGTGGCCCCTCTGGCTGTGAGGACAGCACGGCACCAATCCCATGGCTGCTCCACTCCAGGTCTCTAGGTACTGTGTGGAGGGACACCAGGTGTTACAGACAGCCCGCCTCTTACTGACCCGCAGAATCAGGTGTCCTCAGAGGAGCAGTGACTTCACTGGACCCGGAGGAATGTGATTTTCCAGGGAATGTAGAAAAGGCACAGCATCATGTTGAGCAAATCTTTGACTGCAGCTGCAGGGGGCAAGAAAACAGCTGCCCCAACCAGACCTGGGTCCCTGGTGGACCAGCTGTGCTTTCACCTGATGGAGGTCTTAAGACGAGTGCCCTTCAGATCTGATGCCAAAGAGACCGCCGTTCTCCAAGAGCATGGTGGGTTGGAGAGAGAAGCTTTCGCACAGAAGCACCTGCTCACTCTGCCCCCCACCCGCAGGCCCCAGAGGACGGGGTCTGAGAGATGAGGGGTGTGCACAGAGCAGGAGCTGCCTGCTGCAGCCCGGGCCGCCACCATGTGCCTCAGCCTCGCCCGGCGGCTCCTCAAAGGGAGAAGCGTGTGCGCCTGCCTGGCCCTGCTGTCTTAACCCAATGAATTGCACTTTCGTCTTGTAACAGCAAATGAGAGGATTTTCCACTCTTGGGAGAGGCATTGGTTTTGTTGTCCCTTCAACTCTCTGTTCCTTTTGCAGACAACTTCACGTATGACCACATGACAGCTTGTGTGCAACAAGACAGCACGTCCTGTCCCTGGGGTGAGTGTGTGTCTCATCTTCTTTTCGATCCAGTACAAAATCCCTGACGTGTCTGGCTCGTGGTTCACAAGAACACGAGGAGGTTCCCAGGCTGCTGTGATGCAGCGTGTGTGTTCTCATTACACAGCACACACAGTCTCTACAGAATGCCGGTGGGGGGGTTAAATTAAAAAATTGGTTTCGGTGGACTTGCTTTTTCCCCCTTATTTGTCTTGTTGTTGCTGTACACTTGAAACAACGATGAAGCTGCCATCCTGAGAGTGTGGGGCAAGAGGCAGCCCATCCCCGCATTCACGGCAGCCTGGGTCTGTTGTGCACTGTGTTTGTGCCATGGATGATGGAGGGAGTTACCTCCTGAAATGTTCAATTATTCTTCACCATTAAAGTCGTCTTTCTTGTCTTGTTACTCTGGCATCAGGCCAGAAGCCACCCATTCAGGAAGCTTCAAACATTAGAAATGATACTTTTCCATGCAAATGAGTAATTATTTCTTTGACCTACCAGCTTTACTCTGTGATGATGAGGCTCATAAGTGAAAAAAAAAGAACTAAAACTTGTTTTCCGCTTAAAAAAAAACATAGTATAAGTTTTTAAGAACATGTAAAAATCTTATTAAACAGATGACAGTGAATTCAGATATTTAAATGAAGAACCTATCGAATACCGTTACCATTTATGAGTACAGTGCACACTTAATAAATAAATTGCTCTGAAGAGAATAAAATATGAAGAAACACCCAATAAGAAAAATGGGCACAAAACTTGAACAGGTTCTAATAGAACAGAACCAACGGAGAGGCCAGATGGGAGGGTGGCAGCCGCCTGCAAGCCAACAGAAGAGGCCTCAGAATGAAATCTACCTTGCTGGCACCTTGATCTTGGGCTTCCCAGCCTCCTGTTGTTTGAGCCCCCCAGTCTATGATATTTTGTGAGGACACCAAGCCAACTAAGATAGCCCCAGGATCCCTGCCCTCTGATCCCTGCTATACATGCCCTGCATAATCCGCAGGACTGTGGTTATGTGTTTTATGATTAGGTTATGTGAAATGGCACTGTTGCCTTTAAGGAACAGAGAATGCTCTAAAGCTGGGTCTGGAGGTCAGAGACAAGTCAAATTCAAAGCAGGAGGAGGGAATTCCCTGGCAGTCCAGTGGTTAGGACTCAGCACTTTCACTGCCTTGGCCCAGGTTCAGTCCCTGGTCAGGGAACTAAGATCCCACAAGCTGCTCTGTGTGGCCAAAAATAAATTTATTAATTAAAAAAAATTTTTTTAAAGCAGATGGATTTGATGCATCATTGCTGCCTTAAAGATGCAGGTAGGAGCAGAGAGTGACCCCCAGGCAGCATCCAGCAGGGAAATGGTCGCCTCGGCCCTGCAGCTCCAAGGAGCTAAATGCTGCCAACAATAAAAAAGAGCTGAGCCTTCACACAGGATTTCAGACTGGCTGACACTTTAGCTCAGCCTTGTGATACCCTGAGCAGAGAACCCATCCCCGCCATACAGAATCGTGGCCTACAGAACTGTAAGCTAATAAATACAGTTCCCAGTGCTCACACAAGGCTGGGAACACTGTCTCTTCCCACCAGCAAGAGTGGAAAACCTTGTAACTCACAAGGCATCATCAGGTAGAGTACTGAGTAGGGTCTTGCCTCACTAATTGGGGGGAAATAACCTTAAACACCGCCCTGGTCAGACTGAACAGAGTTGAAAGGCAAGAACCATACAGTTTCCAAGTAACTTAGCCACATATTAGAACAAAGCTCAATAATGTTTATAAAAATTCAGAAGTATCCAGCACCAAGCAAGGGGAAATCCATGATGTCCAGCATCTAACCAGAGATAACAAGAAGCAAGAAAATACAGCCATGATTAGAAGAAGAACCAGTCAAGTGAAACTGACCAGAAATGACAGGGATGATAGAATTGGGAGACAAGGATATTAAAACAGAATAAATTCCATATGTTCAGGGAGCTACAGGAAATAGTGTATTAGGTAGAGGCATGGAAGATTATTTTTTTTAAACCCAAATCTAATTTCTAAAGATGAAAACAACGATGAGATGAAAAATTCACTGAGTAAAATTAGTGGCAGATTAAACATTGCAGAAGAAAGGATTAGTGAACTTGAAAACAAAGGCATGGAAACTTTTGAAAAGGAAACAGGACAAAGGCTAAAAAAGATTGAAGAATATCGGTGAGCTGTGGGAGAACCTGAAATAGCCTGATATATATCATTGATGGGAACAAAGCAGGAAAAATATTTGAAGAAGTGACAGTTGAAGTTTTTCCAAATTTGATGAAAATTATAAACTCAGAAATCTAAGAAGCTCAAGGGACCCTATGCATAATAAACATGAATAAAATTACACTAAACCACATCATGATTAAATGTTGACAACTGGTGACAGAGAACATTTTAAAGGCAGCCAGAGAAAAAGACACATCGCATAGAGAGAAGCAGGGGCCAAAGGCAGACTGACTGACAGACTGTACTTCCTTCCTCCCTCCCTCCCTCCCTCCCTCCCTCCCTCCCTCCCTCCCTCCCTCCCTCCCTTCCCTCCCTTCCCTCCCTTCCCTCCCTTCCCTTTCTTTCAATATTTATTTATTTATTTGCACCAGGTCTTAGTTGTGGCTTGCCAGCTCCTTGGTTGCAGCTTGCCAGCTCCTTAGTTGCAGCACATGGGCTCCTTAGTTGTGGCATGCGTGTGGGATCTAGTTCCCTGATCAGGGATTGAACCCAGGCCCCCTGCATTGGGAGCGTGGAGTCTTACCAACTGTGCAGGCGGCCACTTTCTTGCTGTGTGTTCACTTGACTCTCTGTGCCTGAGGAGACATAAGGACACTGTTCTCATCACTGTGGCCTGCCCTGATGACCTCAACTAGCCCTAAGCACTTCCCAAAGGCCCCACCTCCAAATACCATCACACTGGGGGTTAGGGCTTCAGAATACGAATTTGGGAGGACACAAATTTTCAGTCCTTAACAACTTCCCTGTTCCTTCTTCCCCAATTTTATGATACTGTCCTAAGTTTTATATATGTTGTAAAACCACAATACGTAACTACTGTTTTTGCTTTAGACAGTTGCCTTTTAGAGTGACTTAGCAAACTGTTTCATAGTCTTTTATATTTACCTTCATTTTAACCATTTCCAAAAACCGTCATTTCTTTGTGCGATTCCAAGTTTCTGTCAGGTATATTTTTTCCCCATGAAGAACTTCCTTTAACATTAATGTGGATTTCATGGTTGGAAACTCTGTCCATTGGTTTCTTTCTTTTCAAAAAATTATCTTTTTTTTTTGAAAGGTATTTTTTGCTGGGCACAGAGTTGTAAATTCACAAGTGTTTTCCTCTCAGCACTCGAAGGATGTCCGTGCATTGTCTTCTGACGTGAAGGTTTCTGATGACGAGTCTGCTGTATTTCTTACTTTCGTTCCTCTGTGTTCTCTGGGTTTTTTTCCCTGTAGCTGCGTCTAAGATTTTTCTCCTTCTCTTTGGTTTTTAGGAGTTTGAATAGGAAACATGTTTATGTTTCTTTGATCTTGGATCTGTGTTTTGATATCATCCGTTATTGTTGGAAAAATCCCAGCCATTATCTTTTCAGATGTTTTACTTCCTTGTCCTCTGTCTTCTCCTGGGATTCTAACAACGTGCAAGTTGGGCTGTTCAGTATTGACCCACAGCTCTGTTTAGTGTTGTTTTTATTGTTTACTGTTCATTTTTCTCTTTGTGTTTCAGTTTGAATAATTTCTGTTGACCTATTTATAAGCTCCCTGGTCGTTTCCTCAGCTGAGTTGAGTCTAATGAGGAGCACATCAAAGGCATCCTTTACCTCTGTCGCTGTGTCTTTGTGTCTGATCATGCAGGTCGTTCCAACACACGGGTCACCTCTGAGCCTGGCGTATTGCCGCTTGGTGTCTTGATTGTGTGTGTGTGTGTGCACGCATGTGCGTGCACTCACACAACCTTTTCTTTTTTGGTATCTCTTACTTTTTTATTGAATGTCAGCCATCACTCATGGGACAGCGAAAGAGGCAAACTGTCTGTCTGGAAGCACAGCCTCTCCTGCTCAACTTAGTGTGAAAGGCAGAGTCAGTTCAGTCAGGAGCTGGGCTGGGTTCTTTTGCGCCCATAGTTGCCTTCAGGGCGCCACCAGATGCAGATTCCACAGGCACTTCCTCATGCAGGGCGGGGGGCGCTCAGTCTCCCGTGTGTCTCTGTACCTCAGAGGCTTCCTCCACCCGCAGTAGCCTGCTGTGGCTTGTTGCTCAGCACTTGTTAGACTTGGGGAAGCAGGGATGGAGCCACCCCTGCTGTCCTGGTCGGTCCTTGGGCTCAGCCCTCCCCCAGCTGAAGGAGGTTCTAACTGTCTGGGCCCAGGGTCGTTTCCTGCCCCTTGCCCACCCCCACCCCCCAAGCACAGGGTAGTCTTCCCTTCCCCCAGCCCTGATTTTCATCTGTCCCCAGAGTGTCAAGTTTGCTTACCCTCCCCCAGTGACTCACAACTTTCGTTCTGTAGAGAAGGCTCCCCCCTCTTTCAGACCTGAACCCCCAAGGGAGGCTCCCTGTGCTACTACCCCCAGGGGCTGTCCATGGAGCTGCGCCCTCGTGTCCATGCTCCCAGGGGCTCTTTGTCAATCTGTTGAAGTTTTAGCTGGAGTCTCCGAGCCTCTTGTGTGGTGGCCCTGCCTTCCATCTTCCTCTCACCCTCCCTTCAGCCGTGGGCCACCCCACACACCTGTCTCCAAGCACCTGTCTTTCCCTAGATTTCAGCTCAGTTGGTTATTATTGTGACATTAGTTCTGTGATGGATTCAGAAAAGTTAAGATTTTGTAGATTGTCTGGCTTTTTCTTGCTGTCGGGGTGGAAGAGATGCTCTTTCCAGGTTTCTAGCCCCTGGGGGAAAGCCGTTAACAAAATGATATAATAATACGTGTTGTCTTAAATAATATAATAATGACATTAATGGTAGAAGAACATGGGAATCACAGCTGGATTGGTCAGTGCAGTCACGAGACTTTGCCAGATTGAGGTTGTGTTCTTCTGAGGGTCCCGGGGAGGGGCCCCCACTGTCTCTGATGAAGAGGCAGTGCTTGGAAGCAGAGGGCGGTGACTGTTTGGCAACAGGAACAAGGGCTTGGACACTGGGGTTGGAAGAGGAAGAGAAGAACAGAAGAGGGGCTTCCCTGGCGGTCCAGTGGTTAAGACTCCGCGCTTCCAATGCGGGGGGTGCAGGTTTGATCCCTGGCCAGGGAACTAAGATCCCACGTGGCACATGGTGCGGCCAGAAAACAAGGGAATCAGAAGAGAGGCGTGGGTCCTGAAGGCCCCCGGCTGCAGGGGGAGGAGCCAGGCTCCCTTCTGGACTTTGGATGTGGATGTGCTGGTGGCCCCTCCAGATGAAGCGGCCTGGCTGCAGGCAGACACCCACCTGAGCCCTGGAGAGCAGTGTGGGTGGGGAAGCCAGGATGTCCCCGTGTCGGGGGCAGCTGAAGCTCGGGGTGGGGCCCCAGCCTCTACACCACTGTGGGGGCCCCTCGCCCTCAGTGTGACTTCTTTAAGGAGCTTTGGGTAAGTCTCCCCAGCCCTGGTCCTGCCTCTTCCGAGATGACCCTCTGCTGAGGGTTTGCTGCAGTCGGGCTGCCACCATCCTTTTTTTTTTTTTTTAATGTTTTTTGGGGTTTTTTAAAATAAATTTATTTTATTATTTTGTGTGTATGTGTGTGGTATGCGGGCCTCTCACTGTTGTGGCCTCTCCCGTTGCAGAGCACAGGCTCCAGATAGATGCACAGGCTCAGCGGCCATGGCTCATGGGCCCAGCCGCTCCGCAGCATGTGGGATCTTCCCGGACCGGGGCACGAACCCGTGTCCCCTGCATCGGCAGGCGGACTCCCAACCACTGCGCCACCAGGGAAGCCCATTTATGTTTACTTTTGACTGCGTTGGGTCTTCGTTGCTGCCCACGGGCTTTCTCTAGTTGCGGCAAGCCGGGGCTACTCTCCACTGCGGTGTGCAGGCTTCTCGTTGCAGTGGCTTCTCTTGTTGTGGAGCACAGGCTCTAGGCACGCAGGCTTCAGTAGTTGTGGTGCACGGGCTTAGTTGCTCCGCGGCATGTGGGATCTTCCCGGACCAGGGCTGGAACCCGTGTCCCCGGCATTGGCAGGCGGATTCTCAACCACTGTGCCACCAGGGAAGCCCCTGCCTCCATCCTTTTGCAAGAAGTATTAGCGTTTGGTATGTCTAAGTCCCTCCAAGGTAACCATTTCCTGGATGTCACAAGACATCACAGGTCAAATCAAGCACATGTTGACCCCGTTGGCACAAATCTCTTTCCAAACACTTCAGTCAAAGACTACCTTAGAAGCTCCCTTGCTTGGTGGAGGGACTGCTTGGGTTCCGAGCCCATTATTTTCCAAGGGTCCTGGTTGGGGTTTGAGGGAGCCCTGTCTTCTCAAACCAAGTTCTGAGTGAATTAAAAAGTAAAACTTATATCTCAATAATGCTGTTACCACCAAAAAAGAAAAGAAAAGAAAAGCTGATGGGACTTGAAAATATTCTTACTACAGAAAAAGCAGTTTGGTGACAACATGCCTGGTTGCCATTCAGTATGCTTCCTAATCAGAAACTCCAGAAAGACCTTTAACCACCAGATTCAGGCAGGGAGGGGCTTCTGGGTCTTCACTGTGAAGCAGAATGCAGGTCCCCTGAGCTGAGAAGTCCCAGAGGAGGGGAGGGAGAGGCAGGCACCACGGGCACGCACATTGGTGCCATTCTAGCTCGTGATCTCCTGGTGTTTCTGGGATAGCATTTGTCAGTCTGCTTTCCCCAAGGGCTGCCAGCCCTGGCACCTGTCACAGGCCCCAGGAGTGTCCTGTGTGGCAAGGGAGTGAGAGTTCCCTCCGAGTTCCTTCCTCGGCCCCCGGGGCTTCTCACGCTGGCATGTCCCTCAGCGACCGCCGTTTTTAACACTGTCCCCAGCGAGGCCTTTGGGAAGCTAGAGGCAGCAGCACAGTGGGTGCTGAGATGGCCACTGGGAGGATCGTGGGAGAACTGGCTCCGTCCTGTCCCCCATCTCGTGCCGTCACAGCCCTGCCTCGGGCCAGCTCCACCTGCTGAGTGTCCTTGATGGACATTGCTCTGAGCAGGCCGTCCTCCAGGACAGTCCTGTCTCCTGGTGATGTCAGTTCAGCGGCTCTGTCTCCGAGATTTAAAAAAATGTCCTTGGCACCCCCTGCTCCGCCCACTCAGCCTACAGAGCCCCTGACCTGACTGTAGAAACGTCCCCTGGCGTTCTCTGCCACCCTCACTGGCACCTGAAAGCCCTGTCTTGTCCCCCAGGAAGCAGTCTTCTGGACACGCACGCAGTGCTCACGCATCTCCCTAGCAGCCCCCTTCCCACCCACCACGGTCCTAGGTGTGGTCCTGCCTCGATTCCACCTCCAATGGCCTCTGGACACTCCAGGGAGGGCGGGGCTGGGGTGGCAGTGGGCTCTGACCTCGTGTGCCCCTCACAGGGGCCCTCGGACTGGAGCCGGCCTTCTCTCCAGCCACACGGCTGGCCTGGGCACCTTTTGTGCCACCTGCTGGTGGCTGCTCAGCCACGGGCATTCAGGGGCCTCCCTGCTCCAGTGAAGCGCCTTCAGGGCGGCAATTGCTCTGCAGTTTCAAGTGCGTTTAACACACTCACTTTGGTTCTGTTTTTTCAGGATGTGAAAACACGGAGCGGGACCAGAGCAGAGCCTTGAGTCTGAGGCCGCTCACTTCACAGGAAGCACCAACGGCTCTGAGGAGAACGCCAGCCGAGTGGAGTGACCAGGGAAGCTGCGAGCCTGAGGAGAGCTTCTGTCTGAGTCCCAGCCACGCCGGCCCCCCTGAAGGCCGGGCCTTGAGTCAGGGCATGCCTGTCGCTCAGCGACCAGCCGTTCCTGGCGGGGAGAGACCCTACCGGTGCGTGGAGTGCGGGAAGTGCTTTGGGCGGAGCTCCCACCTCCTCCAGCACCAGAGAACCCACACCGGGGAGAGGCCCTACGTGTGTGGCGTGTGCGGCAAGGCCTTCAGCCAGAGCTCGGTCCTCAGCAAGCACAGGAGGATCCACACGGGCGAGAAGCCCTACGCGTGTCACGAGTGTGGAAAGGCCTTTCGAGTGAGCTCAGATCTGGCTCAGCATCACAAGATCCACACGGGGGAGAAGCCACATGAGTGTCTCGAGTGTCGCAAGGCCTTCACACAGCTCTCCCACCTGCTCCAGCACCAGCGCATCCACACCGGGGAGAGGCCCTACGTGTGCGGCGTGTGCGGGAAGGCCTTCAACCACAGCACTGTGCTGCGCAGCCACCGGCGGGTGCACACCGGGGAGAAGCCGCACGCATGCGCGGAGTGTGGCCGCGCCTTCAGCGTGAAGAGGACGCTGCTCCAGCACCAGCGGGTCCACACCGGGGAGAAGCCCTACGCCTGCGGCGAGTGTGGCCGCGCCTTCAGCGACCGCTCCGTCCTCATCCAGCACCACAGCGTGCACACAGGCGAGAAGCCCTATGAGTGCAGCGAGTGCGGCAAGGCCTTCCGGCACCGCTCCACCCTCCTGAACCACGAACGTATCCACACCGAGGAGAAGCCCTATGGCTGCTACGCATGCGGCAAGGCCTTCGTGCAGCACTCCCACCTGACCCAGCACCAGCGGGTCCACACCGGCGAAAAGCCCTACGTGTGCAGCGAGTGTGGCCACGCCTTCAGTGCCCGCAGGTCCCTGGTCCAGCACCAGCGGGTCCACACGGGTGAGAGGCCATTCCGCTGTGCACAGTGCGACAAGGCCTTCAGCCTGAAGGCCACGCTGATCGTGCACCTGAGGACCCACACAGGCGAGAGGCCCTATGAGTGTAGCCGCTGCGGCAAGGCCTTCAGCCAGTACTCGGTGCTCGTGCAGCACCAACGCATCCACACAGGCGAGAGGCCCTATGAATGTGGGGAGTGCGGCCGCGCCTTTAACCAGCACGGCCACCTGATCCAGCACCAGAAGGTACACAGGAAGCTGTGACCTTGGCCGCACGCGAACCTGCACTTGGGAACCTGGGCACCCGGCCCCAGGAAGCCTCCAGTCCAAGGGAGGTGCCCGTCAGCGTCACCAAGTATCACTGAGAAGGGAAGCACTGACATGTCTCTGGAAGAACTTCAGAGGATGCCTCATTTTTTTCTCTCAACTTCTTGAGGTTACACTGCAGAGTAATTACACAATTGTAGAGAATTTTGGTGAAGACAGTTACAATTCATTATTTAACATTAGTTTATTAGAAGTGAGGAAGTAAAGGAAGTTACTGTCACAGTAAAACTTCCTCACACTCCAAATAGAGGGTTTTTCCTTAGAACATTATATGCCTTTTTCCTAAACTCAACAACTGTTCTGAGTATTGCACTTAAAATTAGAATGTTGGACGATATTTTCAGTATTCTGTTAAGCACTACAATACTGTGTGGATAAAATGACATAAAAAAGATTGTCACTAAGTGTCGTAATGTATTATGGCTGAAAATCCTGTGTGTGTGGAACCACTTGTTTTGTATGAAAACCGGGTGGCAGGGGGGTGGGGGGGCGGGACTCTAAAGATTAATTAGTGAGAAATTATGTAAATTTAGAAAACCCTTCATCTACTCCTTTAACTTTTCAAGATCGGAAGGGAGGTCCTAACTTACTTATTAGTGAAGACTCAACTCAAAAATGGATCTTTTCCTCAAAACCTGTGCACAGAAATCATAGGATGTCTTGGGCTTCTGGGCCCATGTAGGCTTAGGAGGCCTCTTCACACTCAGAGCCCAGACCTTACAGCTGCTACACCACGTGGGTGCCTCTTTATACACTATGGTGTTTCCCAAAAATAGTGTTACTAAAAAGACAGTTCTTCGGCACATACTTTTTTTTTTTTTTTTTTTTGCGGTATGCGGGCCTCTCACTGCTGCGGCCTCTCCTGCTGCGGAGCACAGGCTCCGGATGCACAGGCTCAGTGGCCATGGCTCACGGGCCCAGCCGCTCTGCGGCATGTGGGATCCTCCCGGACCGGGGCACGAACCCGTGTCCCCTGCATCGGCAGGCGGACTCTCAACCACTGCGCCACCAGGGAAGCCCCTGGCACATACTTTTAAAACAAAATTCTCAAACAGCTTTTTGTTTAATCTTTCTGATATTTCTTTTGCTATGACTGAGGGTTTTCTTTCATTTTTTACTCCTAGTTCCAAGAGAGTCTAGTATTCATTGTCGTATACTGTAATCTAGTTTATTCATAATTTTTAAAAGTTTTTTCTCTCTATTGAGAACATATCAGCTTCTCAGGAAAAATCAAGGACCAGAGTGTTGATCACTTTTTTTTTTTTTTTGGCTGTGTTGTGTCTTCGTTGCTGCACGTGTGCTTTTCTCTAGTTCTGGTGTGCGGGCTTCTCATTGCAGAGCACAGGCACCAGGCGCATGGCCTTCATTAGTTGTGGCACACGGGCTCAGCAGCTGTAGTTCTTGGGCTCTATAGCACAGGTTCAGTAGTTGTGGCGCACGGGCTTCGTTGCTCCACAGCATGTGGGATCTTCCCAGACCAGGGCTCGAACCCTTGTCCCCTGCATTGGCAGGTGGATTCTTAACCACTGTGCCACCAGGGAAGTCCTAGAGTGTTGATCCTTAGGTCCACAGCAATCACTGATGCAGGTGAAAGCTTGTTTTCCCCTCTCTGCAGGCACTGCTGAGAGGAGCTTACATCACTCAGGTGTAACATGAGAGAGGAACTGAGATCACAGGGAAGCTACCAAACTTTTTGACTCAGTCCATGACTGGCATCTGACTCCCAGTGCTACTCAGCTGAGCCCACCACTACTCAGGACACAATTCCTAATCGTGTGGAAGTCAGAGTAAGAAACAGTCATGTTCCAAGACAATGCTGCCCACTCTCACCACCTCTATTCAACATAGTACTGGAAGTCCTCGCCACAGCAATCAGACAAGAAAAAGAAATAAAAGTCATCCAAATTGGAAGGGAAGAGGTAAAGTTGCCATCATTTGCAGATGATCTGAATACTACTGGGTGAGCCAAAATGTTCATTCGGCTCATTCTTTAAGATGGCTCAGTAGCACTTAATTGTCTTTAACTTCATTAAAAACAATTTCGTTAGCCTGTATGTGACAGCTGTCATATCAGCATGCATTTAAAAAAAGACGTATCAAAACTCTTGAATTTTAATATTGAAGATGGAAGAAAAAGAGCAACATTTTCAGCATATTATGCTTTATTATTTCAAAAAAGGTAAAAACACAACCTAAATGCAAAAAAAGATTTGTGCAGTGTATGGAGAAGGTGCCGTGACGGACCGAACGTGTCAAAAGTGGTTTGCAAAGTCGTACTGGAGATTTCTCGCTGGATGATGCTCTGTGGTCGGGTAGACCAGTTGAAGTTGATAGCGATCAAACAGAGAACATTAATTGAGAGCAGTCAATATTATACCACACAGGAGATAGCCAACGTACTCAAAATATCCAGATCAAGCGTTGAAAATCACTTGCACCAGCTTGGTTATGTTCATCACTTTGATGTTTGCATTCCACATAAGCAGAGAAAACCTTCTTGACTGTATTTCCCATGCAATTCTCTACTTAAACATAATGAAAATGTTCCATTTTTAAAACAAATTGTGATGGGTGATTGAAAAGTGGATACTGTACAATAATGTGAAATGGAAGAGATCGTGGGGCAAGAGAAATGCACCATCACCAGCCACACCAAAGGCCAGTCTTCATCCAAAGAAGGTGATGTTGTGTATATGGATTGGAAGGGAGTCCTCTATTATGAGCTCCTTCCGGAAAACCAAACGATTAATTCCAACAAGTACTGATCCCAGTTAGACCAAATGAAAGCAGCACTCATTGAAAAGCATCTGGAATTAGTGAACAGAAAACGCATAATCTTCCATCAGGATAATGCAAGACCACTAGTTTCTTTGATGACCAGGCAAAAACTACTACAACTTGGCTGGGAAGTTCTGATTCATCCGCCATATTCACCAGACATTGCACCTTTGGATTTCCATTTATTTAGGTCTTTACAAAATTCTCTTAATGGAAAAAATTTCAACTCCCTGGAAGACTGTAAAAGGCACCCGGAACAGTTCTTTGCTCAAAAAGTTTTGTGGGAGCTTCCCTGGTGGCGCAGTGGTTAAGAATCCGCCTGCCAATGCAGGGGACACGGTTCAAGCCCTGGTCCGGGAAGGTCCTGCATGCTGCGGAGCAACTAGGCCCGTGCACCACAACTGGTGAGCCTGTGCTCTAGAGCCCGGGAGGCACTACTGAGCCTGCATTCCACAACCACTGAAGCCCACACGCCTAGAGCCCGTGCTCTGCAACAAGAGAAGCCACCACAATGAGAAGCCTGCACACCACAGCAAAGAGTAGCCCCTGCTCGCCGCAACTAGAGAAAGCCCACATGCAGCAACAAAGACCCAACACAGCCAAAGGTAAATAAATTAAATAAATAAATATTTTTTAAAAAAAGTTTTGGGAAGATGGAATTACGAAGTTGCCTGAAAAATGGCGGAAGGTAGAACAAAAGAGTGAATACGTTGTTCAATAAAATTCTTGGTGAAAATTAAAAGTGTGTCTTTTATTTTTACTTAAAAGCCAAAGGCACTTTTTCACCAACTAAATATGTAGAAGACCCTAAAGACTCCACACGAAAACTTCTAGAACTGATAATCCTAAAATTCATATGGAACTATAAAATACCCAGAATTGCCAAAGAAATCCTGAGGAAAAAGAACAAAGCAGGGGACTTCCCTGGTGGCGCAGTGGTTAAGAATCCGTCTGCCAATGCAGGGGACACAAGTTCCAGCAATGAAGACCCAATGCAGCCAAAAATAAATTAATAAATAAATTTATAAAAAAGAATAAAGCAGGAAGCATAACCGTCCCAGATTTGAGACAATACTATTGGGTTGGCCAAAAAGTTCGTTCGGGTTTTTCTGTAACATCTTATGGAAAAACCTGAACTTTTTGGCCAACTCAGTACAAAGCTACAGTAATCAAAACTGTGGTATTGGCACAAAAACCAACATATGAGTCAATGGAACAGAATAGCCCAGAAATAGGCCCACACACCCATGGTCAATTAATCTTTGACAAAGGAGGCAAGAATATACAATGGTAAAAGAAAAAAAAACAGTCTCTTCAGCAAGTGGTGTTGGGAAAGTTGGATGCATGTATATCAATGAAGTTAGAACACTCTCACCATAAACAAACTCAAAATGGCTTAAAGTCTTAAACATAAGACATGACACCATAAAACTCATGGAAGAGTACATAGGCAAAACATTGCCTGACAAATCGTACCTGAGGCAGTCAGTCTCCCAAGGAAATAGAAATAAAAACAAAAATAAACAAATGGGACCTAATCAAACTTACAAACTTTTGCACAGCAAAGGAAACCATAAGCAAAACAAAAAGACAATGTACAGAGTGGGAGAAAATGTTTACAAACAAATGACAAGGGCTTAATTTCTAAAATGTACAAACAGCTCATACAACTCAACAACAACAAAAAAAACAACCCAGTTAAAAAGTGGGCAGAAAAACCTAAACAAACATTTCTTCAAAGAGGAAATACAGATGGCCAACAGCCACGTGATAAAATGCACATCGCCAATTATTAGAGAAATGCAAATCAAAACTACAATGAGGTACCACCTCACACCAGTCAGAATGGCCATCATTAAAAAGTCTACAAATAACAAATACTGGAGAGGGTGTGGAGAAAAGGGAACCCTCCTACACTGCTGGTGGGAATGTAAACTGGTACAACCACTATGGAGAACAGCATGGAGATTTCTCAGAAAACTAAACATAGAACTATCATATCCAGCAATCCTACTCCTGGGAATATATACAGACAAAACTAATCTAAAAAGGTACATGCACCCCTATGCTCATAGCAGCACTATTCACAATAGCCAAAACATGGAAGCAACCTAAATGTCCATTGACAGATGAATGGATAAAGATGGGGTCTATTTATATACAATGGAATACTATTCTGCCATAAAAAAGAACAAAATAATGCCATTAGCAGCAGCAATAGATGCAACTAGAGATTATCATACTAAGTGAAGTAAGTCATAAAGAAAAAGACAAATACCATATGATATCACTTATATGTAGAATCTAAAATATGACACAAATGAACCTATTTTTGA
Organism: Lagenorhynchus albirostris; assembly: GCF_949774975.1. Classification (NCBI taxonomy): domain Eukaryota; kingdom Metazoa; phylum Chordata; class Mammalia; order Artiodactyla; family Delphinidae; genus Lagenorhynchus; species Lagenorhynchus albirostris. The sequence continues at coordinate 82,077,569 of NC_083111.1, read as the reverse complement.
AACAGAATCTTGGACATAGAGAACAGACTATTGGTTGCCAAGGGGGAGGGGGTTGGGGAGGGATGAATGGGAGGTTGAGGTTAGCAGATGGAAGCTTTTATATATAATGTTAATGTTTAATGGATAAACAAGGACCTACTGTATAGCACAGAGAATTATATTCAATATCATATGATAAACCATAATGGAAAAGAATATTTTAGAAAAGAATATATACATATATATATATATATATGTATAACTGAATCACATTGCTGCACAGCAGAAATTAACACAACATTGTTAATCAACTATATTTCAATTAAAAATATATATTGTTTTTTTAAAAAGGGAAGAAAAAGGTAATGCTCTGTTGGAAAAAAAAAAAGAAATGGTCATGTTGTAGTCAAGATGAAAATAAGAGGTCAGGTAGTTTCAATGTACAGGGATGTTTTTTTGGAAACATCACAGGACAACTTGAGTTACACAGTGCAAATCATTCTGATTGCTAAATCTTCCAAGTAAGTTAGGGTTTTCGGGGAAATCATTGCAAAATGTATAGTTTGCTTTCCCACCTTGCCAAAGGAAGCGCACTTACTCTGTCATTCTTGCTCTCAGCTGCACTGACCTGGGTGGCGAGCTGTAGCGCCCCTCTCCCTGGGAAGGAGCCTGGAACATGCATTTTTGCCACTTGCCTTTCCAAGAAGCAGGAGTAGCACGTGACCTGCTGGGACCTAAGGGCAGTCTGCCCTTTTTGGAAGTCCCATCAGAGGTTGGAATGACCTTTGGGGTCCCCCTCACTCTGGTGACACCATTCTCAGCCATTATCTCCCACCTCTGACTTGTCAGCAGCATTCACACTTACTTTGGATTTTTTCTTTTTTAGTTCGAAGTCTTTATATTTTATGTATTTAAATCTTTCTCTTTATATTATTTCTCCTTACAGTTACCAAAAATCTGATGCTTAGTTCTCTTCAAATTTTCTATTATTTGGAAAATATTTTAGACCACCTAGAATTTGGTGTACTGTGTATAATCTGACATTTTCCAATAAAAAAGCAATGCCTGGAACCCACATTTACGCGTGGAGGAAGATCAGTGACTTTGGCTTAAGGGTCTCCTACACATCAGAGGCCGTTGCACACGAGTGGGCAATCCAACCAGGAGAGCCTGAGAAAGGCTCATGGGTGCCCATTCCAAACAAAACCGTGCCTCCCCTGCCAGTCGATCAGTGAAGGCTATGCTGTGATATGCAGAGCTGTAAAGGGATAGGAAAATGCATTGCCGGTGACAATACAGTCCACCTGCGTCGGGTATGGGGACACAATAGCGTGACCGTCTCCTCTGGAGGAAGATGACTGCGCACCAGGACGTGGCTGGCAGGTGCCAGGCAGCCCAGAGGCTCCCTGAGGGGCAGCGGCGCTCCTGGACCACAGGTCTGGAAGCTTAGTGCACTGAAGTCCACTCGTGCACAGAGAGGCTGGAGGTGGAGGCCCAGGAGTCGGACTTGCCCGGGGGCAGAGGAAAGTCAGAGGAGCGGTGGTGGGGACAGCACTGGGGTCTCGTCTCTGGCCCATCTGGATAAGTTTGGGGAACACTTTTAGTTTCATGTGTAAAAGTTCCTGAGCTGAGAAGCGCCAGTGAGATGGTGTGCATTTCAGGGTCCCCAAGACTGCCCTCACCTCTGACACCACTCACAGGTTTCAGGCTCCCCAAGATCACTCTCAGGTTCAATAACTTGCTACATGGACACAAAGAACTCACCTTGAAAGCTGATATAACATGGTTACAGTGTGTTACAGGGAAAAGACACAGATTCAAATCAGCCAAGAGGCTGCATGGGGCAGAATCCAGGGAAAGTTCCAGAAGTGGAGCTTCCGTTGTCCTCTCCCTGCAGAGTCACAGGCAGCATTACTTTCCTGACACTGGTGTGGGACACAGTGCACGGGTATGGCAACAGGGAAGCTCACCTGAGCCTTGGCATCCAGAGCTCTTACTGGGGCCGGTGACAGCTGGCTGCCTACATGACCAACCTCAGGCTCCAGCCCCTCCAGAGGTCGAGCTGATGCCGTGCAGCCCAAGGACTCCACCATAGGTCATTGTTGGTGTAGACCACCTCGCATGGCCCAAGGCTGCAGGTAAACAAAGATAACTCTTCTCAGGCAGGACATTCCAACCATCCAGGAGCCCAGGACAGAGGCCAGCCCTCTCCTGAGGTGAGGGTAGTCTTTTCTGCAAAGGTGATTAAGAGTGGGTTGGAGGGACTTCCCTGGTGGTGCACTGGTTAAGAATCCGCCTGCCAATGCAGGGGACACTGGTTCTATCCCTGGTCCAGGAAGATCCCACATGCCACGGAGCAACTAAGCCTGTGCGCCACAACTACTGAGCTCGTGCGCCGCAACTACTGAGCTCGTGCGCCACAACTACTGAAGCTCGCGTGCCTAGAGCCCGTGCTCCACAAGAGAAGCCACGACAATGAGAAGCCCGCGCACCATTATGAAGAGTAGCCCCACTCTCTACAACTAGAGAAAGACCGCACACAGCAATGAAGACCCAACGCAGCCAAAAAAAAAAGAGTGGGTTGGAGCCCAGACCTGCCTGCAACTACTGTGACCTCAGGCCAATCACTTCCCTTTGTGAGCCTGGGGTTCTGTCACAGGGTCAGTGTGGAATTAAGTCACTGCAGGAAGACCAGCCCAGGCCTCAGTCCGTGTGGTCCACGTGCTGAGTTTGTGGGACTCTGGACAGGTGCAACCACCACAGGGGTTAAGGGGAGCCACTCACCCCCACGAGGAGGCGTCCGAACACTCTACAACCCCAGGGGACCCCGAGACCCACGTAGGAAACTGGGACAGGTTGGGGCAGGCGATTCCCCAGGCAAGCATGAGAGGCCTCACGGCCCCCTCCAGCCACTCCAGCCACTCCAGGAGAGCAGAGAGGCCATTCACCCGGGGGGCACCCATGGACTGGCTCAACCCAAGGACAGGGCTGGGAGGGCCCAGGTCCAGCTCCCAGCAGCCCTGTGGCTCAGATGTGATGTCCTGTCTGGATCTTTGCCCCAAGGGTGTGCACAGGGCCAGGCACAAAACCTAGTACGTGAGCACCAAACATGCACGCGTGAGCATGACCTCACCTGGCCTCCCCATGACCTTCAGGGTGGCTGCCATGACCTCTTTACTCGGGGACGCTTGAGCCTCCCCTAACAGGCCAGGGTCCTCACTGTCTGATTGTCTGACCCCAACTGCTCATCTGACTCACTGCTAGCTGCCCAGAGCTGTTAACAATTAATATCTAACAAGCAGCCTGTGGTCTGGGATGATGTCACCCGCAAACGCAGGCTGACAAATTGGTTCCTGATCTCGTGAGCTGAGGAGACAACAGGACACAGCACAAGAGTGAGCTGACCAGGTGCCCAGGGGCGGCCGCCCAAGACGGCCCAGTGCCAACATCCAGAACCAGTGGGTCCCTCTGCCCGTGCTCCCTCCCCATCCCAAGACCGGCTGGACGCTTGGCCCCTGTGAAAATGTGTCACCAGCTCGTGTGACCAGCCCTATTAAGCCAAAACCAAATAGCCAGGAAAACCTGTCAGACTGTGTCCTCTGGTTCCGCACGATGAAAACGACAGCGTACCTTTCTTTTTCCAGGTACGCTTCACCATTAAATATGTTTCTTCAGACTGCACTGCCCCTCTGCCCCTCCCTGCCTCTCCAGCCTACCCCCCAACCCAGGTCTTTGGGGCTCCCTTCAAGTAGGCCACAGTCCCTCGGGTGCCACTGGCTCAGGGGACATCCACGCCAGTGGAAGGGACCCCCCCCCCCAGAGCAGGGGTTCTTAGACAACCCAACAAAAGATCATCTGGGCCACAAGCAGTGACAGGGCGGAGGGTCGCATTTAAACCCAAACACAGAAATGCTGTTTCCTGAGTAATCAGTCAGTTAGTGAAGCACTGGCCACGGTCGTGCCCGTTTAATCTGCAAGCAGAGGTTAAAAGCACAACGTCCATGCGGGAAGGTGGAGTGGAAATCAGACTGTGCTCTGCTCAACTTTGCACCCTGACAGGCAGGCAGGCAGAGTTTTCCAGGGATTCAGTGCTGGTGACATTATGTATTGGGCACAACCACTCTGGAAAGCATTTGCATACTTACATCAGTGTCCTTTAAAACGTTTATCCTGTTCCTAGGAATGTGTGCTAAAGACACAATTTAAAAGAAAAAGTTAAAGGCCTGAAGTAGGCACTGTGGAATAATATATGTCCAAATGATAAGTTTTATAAAACTAAAATGTTAATGAGGTAGACATTTTGTTACTGTTACAAAGGCAGTTATCAGGGAGTGATGTCCTGGAAGGTGGCAGAGTAGGAAGCTCCAGGACTCTGTCCCTCCACCTAAAGGACCACTGAGCTGGCAGGAACTCTAAAGTAACTATTCTGGAACTCAAGTCTAGGCAGACGCTTGCAGCATCCAGGAGAGAGCTTGACGAAGAGGGTAGGGAATTTCAGCAAATTCCAGTGAATCCACAGCTGGCCGGCACCTAGCACACCCATCACCTGGCCCGTGGCACACAGCCATGTGGATGCTGGCCTGCGTTTCTGACACAGCTTTGCTGGAGGAAGGACAGGCAATAAGGCCACCATCCTCCAAGCACGAGAACTGTGTTCTGCCGGTTGATTGCTGCTTTTGACCACTGCGGGGCTGGCACAGGTTTGGCTGTCATTGTTTTTGTTTTGTTTTTTTATAAATTTATTTATTTATTTTTGGCTGCACTGGGTCTTCGTTGCTGCACACTGTCTTTCTCTAGTTGTGGTGAGTGGGGGCTACTCTTTGTTGCGGCGCACGTGTTTCTCATTGCAGTGGCTTCTCTCGTTGGGGAGCACGGGCTCCAGGCGCATGGGCTTCAGCAGTTGTGGCTCACAGGCTCCAGAGCACAGGCTCAGCAGCTGTGGCGCACAGGCCCAGCTGCTCCACGGCATGTGGGATCCTCCTGGACCAGGGCTCGAACCCGTGTCCCCTGCGTTGGCAGGCAGACTCCCAACCACTGTGCCACCAGGGAAGCCCATTGGCTGTCATTGTTTTAAACACTGGTTTCAAATGGGTAAAAGTGGCTTCCAGGGGGAATTAAAAAGATACTTGTTTCTTCCCCTTTTGGGAACTAGATATTTAAGGAAATCTTTGTTAGGTCACTGGCTGACCACATGGAAAGTTAAACAGAAACTTCAGGGATGACACTTTGAAAAAGTAAGGAAAAGTCACAGGTGGCTCCAACCCTCAACAAGCAAGATGCAGCAACCCCAAGGGGTGGGGGACTTACAATACAGAGTTGGCATCAAATGATGCTCAGAATGTACCAAGCAGAAACTGTGGGACTGAAATGTACAATACTGAAATGAAAAACTCACTGGAGGGTTCAAGAGCAGATCTGAGCAGCAGAGGGAAGATCAATGAACTTGAAGATAAGACAACTGGTTTTTTGGTTTTTGGCTTTTTTTTTCTTTTTTCTGTTGTGGTTGTTCTACCTTGTTGCAGTTGTTTCAACTATATGTGTGTGTGTGTGTGTATATATATATATATATATATATATATATATTTTTTTTTTTTTTTTTTTTTTGCAGTACGCGGGCCTCTCACTGTTGTGGCCTCTCCCGTTGTGGAGCACAGTCTGCGGACGCACAGGCTCAGCGGCCATGGCTCACGGGCCCAGCCACTCCGTGGCATGTGGGATCTTCCCAGACCGGGGCGCAAACCCGTGTCCCCTGCATTGGCAGGCGGACTCTCAACCACTGCACCACCAGGGAAGCCCTCAACTATATTTTTATTTTCCCTAATTCTATCTTTCTAATTTTATTTTATTTTTTATTCTTTGTTATTGTACTGTTCGTTTTTTCCTTTTTTTTCTTTGCCGTGCCACGCAGCTTGCGGGATCTTGGTGCCCAGGTCGGGCCCAAGCTCCTGTGGTGGGAGCTCCGAGTCCAAACTGCTGGACTAACAGAGTACCTCAGACCCCAGGGAATATCAATCAGAGTGAGGCCTCCCGGAGGTCTTCATCTCGGTACCAAGACCCGGCTCTACCCAACTGCCTGCAAACTCCAGGGCTGGATGCCTCAGGCCAAACAACCAGTAAGACAGGAACACAGCCCCATCCCTCAAAAAACAAACAAACAAAAAAAAATATGTTACAGACGAAGGAGAAAGGTAAAAACCTACAAGGCCAAATAAATGAAAACGAAATAGGCAACCTACCTGCAAAATAATTCAGAGTAATGATAGTAAAGATGATCCAAAATAACGGGAACAGAATGGAGAAAATACAAGAAACGTTTAACAAGGATCTATAAGAACTAAAGAGCAAACAAACAGTGCTGAACAACACAATTACTGAAATTATAAATACTCTAGAAGGGGCTTCCCTGGTGGTGCAGTGGTTGAGAATCTGGCTGCCAATGCATGGGACACGGGTTTGAGGCCTGGTTCGGGAAGATCCCACATGCCGCGGAGCAACTAAGTCTGTGTGCCACAACTACTGAGCCTGTGCTCTAGAGCCCGTGAGCCACAACTACTGAGCCCGTGTGCTGCAACTACTGAACCCCGCGCGCCTAGAGCCCATGCTCCATGAGAAAAGCCACTGCAGTGAGAAGCACCGCGCACTGCAACGAGAGTAGCCCCCGCTCACCGCAACTAGAGAAAGCCCGTGTGCAGCAACAAAAACCCAACACAGCCAAAAATAAAATTAAAAAAATATATTACAAAAAATATATTAAAGGGCTTCCCTGGTGGTGCAGTGGTTGATAGTCCGCCTGTCGATGCAGGGGACACGGTTTCGTGACCCGGTCCGGGAAGATCCCACATGCCACGGAGCGGCTGGGCCCGTGAGCCATGGCCGCTGAGCCTGCGCGTCCGGAGCCTGTGCTCCACAACAGGAGAGGCCACAACAGTGAGAGGCCCGCGTACCACAAACAAAACAAAACAAAACAAACAAACAAAAAATATGTATATATTTAAAAAAATACTCCAGAAGGAATCAATAGGAGAATAACTAAGGCAGAAGACTGGATAAGTGAGCTGAAAGATAAAATGGTGGAAATAACTGCCGGGGAGCAAAATGAAGAAAAAAAGAATGAAAACAATTGAAGACATCTCAGAGACCCCAGGGACAACATTAAACTCAACAACATTTTAACTATAGGGGTCCCAGAAGAAGAGAAGAAAAAGAAAGGGTCTGAGAAAATCTTTGAAGAGATTATAGTTTAAAACTTCCCTAATATGGGAAAGGAAATAGTCAATCAAGTCCAGGAAGTACAGAGAGTCCCATACAGGATAAACCCGAAGAGACACACGCCGAGACGCATATTAATCAAACTATCAAAAATTAAATACAGGGGCTTCCCTGGTGGCGCAGTGGTTGGGAGTTCGCCTGCCGATGCAGGGGACATGGGTTCATGCCCCGGTCCGGGAGGATCCCACATGCCACGGAGAGGCTGGGCCCATGAGCCATGGCCGCTGAGCCTGCGCATCCGGAGCCTGTGCTCCGCAACGGGAGAGGCCGCAACGGTGAGAGGCCCGTGTGCTGCAGAAAAAATAATAAAATAAATAAATACAAAGAAAAAATATTAAAAGCAGCAAGGGAAAAGCAACAAATAACATACAAGGGAATCCCCATAAGGTTAACAGCTGATCTTTCAGAGAAACTGCAAGCCAGAAGGGAATGGCAGGACCTATTTAAAATGATGAGAGGGAAAAACCTACAACCAACATTACTCTACCCAGCAAGGACTTCATTAAGATTCGACAGAGAAATCAAAAGCTTTACAGACAAGCAAAAGCTATGAGAGTTCAGCACGACCAAACTAGCTTTACAACAAATGCTAAAGGAACTTCTCTAAGCAGGAAACACAGGAGAAGAAAAAGACCCACAAAAACAAACCCAAATCAATTAAGAAAATGGTAATAGGAACACACAGATCAATAACCACCTTGAATGTAAACTGAGTAAATGCTCCAACCAAAAGACACAGACTGGCTGAATAGATACAAAAACAAGATCTGTATATATGCTGTCTACAAGAGACCCACTTCAGACCTAGGGAAACATACAGACTGAAAGTGAGGGGATGGAAAAAGATACTCTATGCAAATGGAAATCACAAGAAAGCTGGAGTAGCAATACTCATATCAGATAAAATAGACTTTAAAATAAAGACTGTTACAAGAGATAAGGAAGGACACTACATAATGATCAAGGGATCAATTCAAAATGAAAACATAACAATTGTATTTATGCAATGCAGCCAAAAATAAATAAACAAAAAATTTTTTAAATGTATGCCCCCAACATAGGAGCACCTCAATACATAAGGCAAATGCTAGCAGCCATGAAAGGAAAAATCGACAGTAACACAATAATAGTGGGGGACTCTAACACCCCACTTACACCAATAGACAGATCATCCACACAGAAAATAAATAAGGAAAACATAAGCTTTAAATGACACAAACAACCAGACAGACTTAATTGATATTTTTAGGACATTCCACCCGAAAGTGGTAGAATATACTTCTTCTCAAGTGCACACAGAATGTTCTCCAGAAGAGGTCACATCTTGGGTCACAAATCAAGTCCTGGAAAATTTCTGAAAATTGAAATTATATCAAGCATCTTTACCCACCACAACACTATGAGATTAGAAATCAATTACAGGAAAAAAAACTGTAAAAAACACAAATACATGGAGGCTAAACAGTGTACTGTTAAAGAACTAAGGTATCACTGAAGAAATCAAAGAAGAAATTTAAAAATACCTAGAAACAAATGACAACAAAAACACGACAATCCAAAACCTATGGGAGGACTTCCCTGGTGGGGCAGTGGCTAAGAATCCACCTGCCATAGGCTTCCCTGGTGGTGCAGTGGTTAAGAATCCACCTGCCAATGCAGGGGACACGGGTTTGAGCCCTAGTCCGGGAAGATCCCACATGCCGCGGAGCAACTAAGCCCGCGCGCCACAACTACTGAGCCTGCGCTCTAGAGCTGATGAGCCACAACTACTGACCCCATGTGCCACAACTACTGAGCCTGCACTCTAGAGCCCATGCTCTGCAACGAGAAGCCACCGCAATGAGAAACCCGCACACCACAATGAAAACCCAATGCAGCCAAAAATAAATAAATAAAATAAAAATTAAAATAAAAACAAAAAAACAGATGAATGGATAAAGAAGATGTGGCACATATATACAATGGAATATTACTCAACCATAAAAAGGAACGAAATTTAGTTATTTGTAGTGAGGTGGATGGACTTAGAATCTGTCATACAGAGTGAAGTAAGTCAGAAAGAGGAAAACAAATACCGTATGCTAATGCATACATATGGAATTTTAAAAACCAGTACTGATGAGCCTAGTAGCAGCGCAGGAATAAAGACACAGATGTAGAGAATGGACTTGAGGGCACGGTGGGAAAGAGGAAGCTGGGATGAAGTGAGAGAGTAGCACTGACATATATACACTACCAAATGTAAAATGAACGGCTAGTGGGAAGCTGCTGCATAGCACAAGGAGATCAACTTGTGATGACCTAGAGGGGTGGGATAGGGAGGGTGGGAGGGAGGCTCAAGAGGGAGGGGATATGGGGATATATGTATGCATATAGCTGATTCACTTTGTTATACCGCAGAAACTAACAGAACACTGTAAAGCATTTATACTCCAATAAAGATGTGAAGAAAAAAAAAATGACAATTAGAATTACCCAGTATAAGGAGCAGAAAGAAAAAAATGAAGAAAAATGAACAGATCCAAGAAACCTATGAAACACTATCAAATGTACCAACATACACATTACAGGACTCCTAGAAAGAAGAGAAAGGGGCAGAAAAGATATCTGAAGAAATAATGGACAGGAACTTCTGAAATCTGAGATGTGAATATGCACGTCCAATGCCAAACAGGATAAACAGAGGTCCACAGTGAAACAAATTAGAGTCAAGTTGTCAAAACCCAAAGACGGAGACAATTCTGAAAGCAGCAACCGAAGAATGGCTCCTCATGTACAGTGAAATAAAAGGGTATTAGATAGTAACTCAATGCCACAAGAAAAAATAAAGAACACTAGTAAAAGGAACTGCATAGGTAAATATAAAAAGCTAGTATTACTATACTTTTGTTACAGCTTGTAACGTCTCCTTTTCCTACATGATTTAATAGGCAAATGCATGACAATAATCGTAGTGTGTCATACAAAGATGTGACCTGTGACAATAACAACATAAAGGGGGGACAGAGATGTAGAGTGTGTTTACACTACTAAACTAAGTCAGTATTATTCCAACTAAGTTGTTATCAGCTTTTAATGTAATCCCCAAAGTAAAGACTAAGAAAATAGCTAAAAAATATACAGAAAAGTAAAGAAGGGAATTAAAATGGTACACTACCAAAAAAAAAAAAATCAACTAAGGACTTCCCTAGTGGCACAGTGGTTAAGAATCCACCTGCCAATGCAGGGGACACAGGTTCGAGCCCTGGTCCGGGAAGATCCCACATGCCGCGGAGCAAGTAAGCCCATGCACCACAACTACTGAGCTTGCGCTCCAGAGCCCGCACATCACAACTGCTGAGCCCGTGTGCCACAACTACTGAAGCCCATGTGCCTAGAGCCCATGCTCTGCAACAAGAGAAGCCACCTGCAACAAGAGGAGCCACCACAATGAGAAGCCCGCGCACCACAACAAAGAGTAGCCCCCACTCACCGCAATTAGAGAAAGCCTGCGTGCAGCTATGAAGACCCAACGCAGCCAAAAATAAATAAAATTTTTTTAAAAAAGCCAAGATTCAACTACATGCTGTCTACAAGAGACTCTCTTTAGATATAAGGATATCAAGGAAAAGCCCAACAGAGAGGGTTTCAAGTCTACAGAACATTTAAAAAAGAATAAACACCAACCCTTCTCAAACTCTTCCCAAAAACTGAAGAGGAAGTAATACTTCCTAACTTATCCTATGAGTCTAGCATTACCATGATATCAATGAGAGACAAAGACGAAAAACTATGGACCAATACCCTTATGAGTATTCATGCAAAGATCCTCAACAAAATACTAGAAAACCAAACTCAACATATTAAAAGGACTATGCATGGGGACTTCCCTGGTGGTCCAGTGGCTAAGACTCCACACTCCCGATGGAGGGGGCCTGGGTTCCATCCTTGGTCAGGGAACTAGATCCCACAGGCCGTAATTAAGAGTTCACACGCGGGCTTCCCTGGTGGCACAGTGGTTGAGAATCTGCCTGCCAATGCAGGGTACACAGGTTCGAGCCCTGGTCCGGGAAGATCCCACATGCCGTGGAGCAACTAAGCCCGTGCGCCACAACTACTGAGCCTGCACGCTAGAGCCCATGAGCCACAACGACTGAGCCCACGTGCCACAACTACTGAAGTCCACGTGCCTAGAGCCCGTGCTCCGCAACAAGAGAAGCCACCGCAATGAGAAGTCTGCGCACCGCAAGGAAGAGTAGCCCCTGCTCGCAGCAACAACAGAATGCCCGCACGCAGCAACAAAGACACAACGCAGCCAAAACTAAATAAATAAAATTTATAAAAACTAAGAGTTCGCACGCCACAACTGAAGATCGCGCATGCCGCCACAAAGATCCTGCATGCCACAACTAAGACCTGGCGCAGCCAAATTAATTAATTTTTTTAATCCCCATTTAAAAAGGATTATGCATGATGACCAAGCAGGATTTATTCCCAAAATGCAAGGAGGGTCAACATATGAATATCAACCATTGTAATACATCACGTTAATAAAATGAGGAAAAAAACCCACTTAATCATGTCAACTGAGGCAGAATACTACCCAACGTGATCTACAGATTCACTACAATCCCTATCAAAATCCCAATGACATTTTTTTGCAGGAAGAGAAACACCCATCCTAAAATTCATATGGAATCTCAAGGGACAGCCAAAACCACCTTAAAAAAGAACAGGTAGGGACTTCCCTAGTGGTCCAGGGACTTAAGACTCTGTGTTCCCAATGCACAGGACCCTGCTTCAATCCCTGGTCAGGGAACACAATCCCACATGCCACAACTAAGCATTCTCATGCCCAACTAAAGATCCCACATGCCACAACTAACACCCAGTGCAGCCAAATTAATTAATTAATTAATAAGTTAGAGGACATACACTTCCTGATTTCAAAACTTACTACAAAGCTACACTAATCAAAACAGTGTGATGCTGGCATAAGGACATATAACCAATGGAAGAGAATAGAGCCTAGAAATAAACCCTTGCATGTACAATCGATTTTTGACAAGGATGCCAAAGACCATTTGTTATGAACTGAATGTTTGTGTCCCCTCAAAATTCATAAGCTGAAGCTCTAACCTCCAATGTGACTGTATTTGGAGGTAAGGCCTGTGGTGATAAAGGTTAAATGAGGTCATAGGGTGGAGCCCTAATGCCATAGGACTGGTGCCCTGATAAGAAGAGGGAAGTGACACCTGAGATCTTTCTCCACCAAGTGAGGACACAATGGGGCTGCTGTACTGTAAGCCTGGAAAGGAATCCTCACCAGGATTTGAATCAGCCAACACCTTGATCTTGGACTTGGTTTGTTTTTTTTTAATTTATTTAATTAATTTATTTATTTTTGGCTGTGTTGGGTCTTTGTTGCTGCACGAGGGTTTTCTTTTAGCTGTGGCGAGCAGGGGCTACTCTTCATTGAGGTGCGCAGGCTTCTCATTGCAGTGGTTTCTCTTGTTGAGGAGCATAGGCTCTAGGCACACAGGCTTCAGTAGTTGTGGCATGCAGGCTCTAGAGCACAGGCTGACTAGTTGTGGCGCAGGGGCTTAGTTGCTCCGTGGCCTGTGGGATCTTCCCAGACCAGGGCTCGAACCCATGTCCTCTGCATTGGCAGGCAGATTATTCATCACTGCACCACCAGGGAAGCCCAATCTTGGACTTCTTAGTCTCCAGAAATGTGAGAAATAAATTTCTGGTTTTTAAGCCACCTGGTCTGTGGTATTTTGTTATGGCAGCTTAAGCTAACACATTCAGTGGGGGAAAAAAAAAAAGACTTCCAAAATGTTACAGGGAAAACTGGATAACCACACGCAGAAAAGTTTAAAGTTGGACCCTTATCTTATACCATATATAAAAATTAGCTCAAAACAGATCAAAGACTAAAACATAATACCTAAAAATATAAAATCCCTTAGAAAATGTAGGGGCAAATCTTCATAATCTTGGATTTAGCAATGAGTTCCTGGATATGACACCCTGAGCACAGGCAACAAGAGAAAAAATAGATAAACTGAACATCATAAAAATTAAAACCTTCTCGCATCAAAGGACACTATCAAGAGAGTAGACAGACAACTCACTGAATGAGAAAATATTTGCAAGTAGTATATCTGATAAAGGATTACTATGCAAAATACATGAACTCCTACACCTCAACAACAAAAACAAACAGCCCAATTCAAAAATGGACAAGGGATTTGAATAGACATTTCTCCAAAGAAGGCACAGAAATAAATGGTCAAAAAGCAAATGAGGGCTTCCCTGGTGGCGCAGTGGTTGAGAGTCCACCTGCTGATGCAGGGGACATGGGTTCAAGCCCTGGTCTGGGAGGATCCCACATGCCGCGGAGCAACTGGGCCCATGAGCCATGGCCGCTGAGCTTGCACGTCCGGAGCCTGTGCTCTGCAACAAGAGAGGCCACAGCAGTGAGAGGCCCACGCACCGCAATGAAGAGTGGCCCCCGCTTGCCACAACTAGAGAAAGCCCTCGCACAGAAACGAAGACCCAACACAGCCAAACATAAATAAATAAATTTAAAAAAAAAAGGTTGAAGCCAGATTGTAAAGCCATTTAAAAAAAAAAAAGCACATGAAAAGATGCTCAATATCATTAGTCATCATGGAAATGCAAAACGAAACCACAGTGAGTTACCACTTCACACCCATTAGGATGGCTATGAACAAAATAATGGAAAAATAACAAGTATTGACAAGAATGTAGAGAATCTGGAAACTTCGTGAATTGCTAGTGGGGATATAACATAGTACTGCCATTGTGGAAAAGTGTGGCCATTCTTCAGAAATTTAAACATAGAATTACCATATGATCCAGCAGTTTTACTCCTAGGATTATACCCCAAAGTACTGAAAGTAGGGAAAGTACAAGTACAGATCTGTATACCAATGTTCATAGCAGCATTATGCACAATAATCAACAGGCAGAAACACCCAAGTAATCTATCAACAAATGATGGGTAAACAAAACATGGTATCTACAAACAGTGCAGTTATTATTCAGCTGTAAAGAAAGAATGTTGTCCTGACACCTGCTACAACACGGATGAACCTTGAGGACATTATGCTAAGTGAAATAAGCCAGGACATAAAGGGCAAATGTTGTATGACCTCACTTATATGACGTACTTAGAATAGGCAAATTCTCTGAGACAGAAAAATGGAAAGGGGGAGAGTGAAGAGTTACTGTTTAATGGGTGCAGAGTTTCTGTTTCAGATAAACCAGTTTGGAAACAGATTTGCTGATAGCTATACAATATTGTGAATGTATCTAATGCCACTGAATTGTACAGTCAAAAATGGTTTAAATGGTACATGTAATATCGTATATTATTTTACCACAATAAAAAAGGCAATTATTAATTCTATTAAGTGATACAGAAAAGTATGAACAATATGCCAATTTTTTTAAATTTACAATGTGTAAAACAATGTAAACACATAGATCTCTCCAGTGTGAGTTTTCTAGGATTGAGGAAACGAGCTGCACAGAAAGCACCACAGTACTTCTCTAGAGGATGCTGTTTGGTGTGTCTGGACGAAACCTACACCGGGCGCAGTGGTGGTGAGTTCTCTTTGTCTAAGGGGAAGCTACAGGAGTTTCTCCTGTTTGCTTATGTTTCTCACTCGATTTCTCTAAAGTGACCATGCACTGCTTCTGTTTTAAGACTTTTTTTAATTAGACAGAAATGCTCTTTCACCTGTGACAACACTATGTGGACAGCAGGTAAAGGGCTGGGTGGGTCACATGCAGGAAGTGCACAGCAGACCTCAGGGGCCTCCCCTAGTCATGGGGAAAAGTCTTCCCGGAGGTGAATCCTCTGATGCTGGGACATGTTGGAGCTGTGCCGGAAGGCCTTGCCACACTCGCCGCACGTGTACGGCTTCTCCCCGGTGTGAATCCTCCGGTGCTGCAGGAGGTATGTGCCCTGGCTGAAGGCTTTCTTGCAATCAGTGCATTTGTACGGCTTCTCTCCGTGGTGTGACCTCTGATGGTGGATGAGTCTGGAACTGTTGTGGAAGGCCTTCCCACACTCACCACACTTGTAGGGTTTCTCTCCTGTGTGGATCCTCTGATGCTGGATGAGGTGGGTGCTCTGGCTGAAAACCTTGCCACAGTCATTACATTCATAGGGCTTTTCTCCGGTGTGGCTTCTCTGATGTTCAACAAGCTTGGTTTTTTGGATGAAGGCTTTCTCACATTCATTACATTTATAGGGTTTTTCTCCAGTGTGAATTCTTTGATGTTGAATAAGGTTAGAACTCTGGGTAAAGCCTTTGCCACATTCTTTGCACTCATATGGCTTCTCTCCAGTGTGAGTCCGACGATGTCGGATGAGGATTGAGCCATCACTGAAGGCCTTCCCACAGTCGTTGCACTTGTAGGGCTTCTCTCCAGTGTGGATCCTCTGGTGATAAATGAGGGACGAGTAGGCACTGAAGTGCTTCCCACACTCACTACACTTGTAGGGCTTCTCCCCAGTGTGGATCCTTTGATGCTTCATGAGATTTGGCCTCTGATTGAACGTCTTCCCGCACTCATCGCAGCGGTAGGGGATCTCCCCGGAGTGCATCCTGCGATGATTGATGAGTTCGCAGCTCTGGTGGAAGGCTTTCCCACACTCGTCGCACTTGTAGGGCTTCTCTTCGCTGTGCAGCCGCTGGTGCTTGGCAAGGTTAGCACTGTACCTGAAGGCTTTCCCACAGCAACCACAATAATGCAATTTTTTTCCAATAGGAATTTTGTGATCTTCTTTAACAACTAAATTTGCAGTGAAAACTTCCCCTAAATCACGCACCATATTTGTTTTTTTGGACCTGTGTACACGCTTATGGTTATTAAGATACGATCTCTGTTCAAAACTCTGCTCACATATATCGCATTTGTGAGGTCTCTGATCAGGGAGAGTGCTTGACCCCAACCTGAGGTTTCCCCCAGACTCCAGGCCACTCTCCTTGTTGGCCAGTGTGACTGGCCTGGGGCCTCTCTGCTCCACAGGCCCGTCCATGCTCCCCTCTGGCTCCCTGACATGCTCACAGGCTTCTCCTGGCTCAGGTCCCTGGAGAAAACTCCCCCTGAGTCGGTCCAGTTCTTCCCCATAGAGCATCTCGCTTGAAGTCAACTCCTGATTCTCAGTCCTGGTCCCATGAGCTGAAACAACAAATGGAACACCTCAGGGTCACCTGTTCTGACTCTGGAAGGAAGGTATAAAGATGCTGCTGACCACCTGTGAAGTACCATCTCCATCATCTCCAAAGTCACAAAAACACCATCTCCAAAGTCTTGCAGACATGAGAGCCTGGAGCCCAGAGGCTTAAAAGCCTCGCCCAGGGCTGCAATCTCGCGGCAGCACAAGCATCCGCCCAACTCTTAACACCCACACCATTCCTGCCTGCCTTCTGCCCACAGAGCATGCTTGGTTGGGACTGCAGGATACCTATCCTCATCACAAAAGGACAGAAGATGGAAGCTTCATAGCATCATGGAAACCAGAGCAAGGAGGGGTCCCAAAACTCATGAAGGATATCTGACAAAGAAATTAAAGCTGAGCGAGTGTAAGGCTGCCTAACAATAGCTAATCCACCCCAAAATCCATGGTGGGAAAACCAGCTGCCTCCCCAGAAGGGCAGAGAGCAGAGCTCATGCCAACTGAGGAAGAGAGGGTAGAGCACACAGAGGCTGGGTCCCTCAGCCCTCCCTAGCAGGCCACGCCCATTCCCAGGGCTCTTCCCAGGGGCCTGAGAGGCCGGGAGCCACCAGGACCTTAAACTCAAGATGTAACACGGGATGCCCTCAAGTCTGAGGCCCATGTCTCCACCCTTTCTTCCCTGACGAGGCACACAGTGACTCCACTTGCAGGACTACACTCACCAGAAATGCATTCTCTGTGAGCCAAGACACGCAAACACACACAGCCCCAAAATGGGGACAACCAAATGCCCTGCAGAAGTACAATGGAAAATACTTGTGGTGTGTTCACGACAGAACAGCAAACAGACTGAACAAACTCCATACAACATGGCAGGCTCACCACATGCAGGTGCCCCATAGGAGTCAGATAGAAGGGCCGGTGGGGAGCAGTGAGAAATGACGGAGGAGGACCTGTGGGCTCCCAGGGAACTAGATATGTTCTCTATTTTGATCTGGATGATGGATTTTCGTAAAAATCGACTGAGCTGTAAATAGGGTCTGTCCCATTTCTGTAAGTATTTATATTTGAATAAATAAATTTACAAACGTGAAATTCAAGTTCTTTGAGCCAATAGTTCCTTCCTAGGACATCAGCAAGACACCTGCAAAAAGTCACTCATCAGCGTTCTCTGTGGCAATGAACCCAGAGGACACCATTCCCCACAGCACACCATTCCCCATAGCTCTCCCACTGAGAGCAGTGACCGCAGCTCATGCGCACAGAAATAGAAATGCATTTAGTGAAAAATCCAGCGACCCTTCAATGCACACAGATCACTGCATTCCTAGCGATGTCTGTGTGCGGGTACAGACCAGACTTCACTGGAAAATGGACAGCACGTACACACCGGAACACATTTGTATCTGGGTGCTGAAATCTGGGGTGATGTGTACTCCCTCCCTTTCCTATAATAGCCTGTAATCATCTAGTAGGTTAACTTAGAAGAGAGCAAACAAAGCGATGTTCTCCATCGCTATGGCCCCGCCTGACGGTCTGACGCCCCTCGGAGGGCATGAGCCCTGGACAGCAGGGCTCCATGGAGTCCTGGGGGCCTGGCCTTCCTTCACAGCACACCCGAGTGCCTTCCCCTCTTCTCCTCCACCAACACTGCCCCCTCTTACCCTCCTAGAAGATTCAGCTCAAGAATCACCCTATAAATAAGAAACAAGGATATACTGTGCTGCACAGGTAAACATAGCCATTACTTTGTAGCAACTTTAAATGAAATATAATCTGTAAAAATACTGAATCGCTACACTGGACACCTGAAACTAACAGAATATTGTAAATCAACTATACTTCAACTAAAAGAAAGAAAGAGTCACCCCACTGTGGCACCCAGGCTGGCAAAGGTGACCTGGGTTTCAGCAGAGGCCACTCCCAGGGCTACTGCACTGGCCATAATGCATCCTCCTCCAAATTCATGAGTCGGCTGACACTACATATCGTGGACCCCCCCACATGCTTGTTCAGCAAGTGAGTCAGGGAGTCAGCCCCGCTACGCACCTGAGCCATCGATGGTCGGTCGCTCTCTCCCCTGCACGTCCGGGACCCACGGCTCATCCCCTCGCTCCAACTGTGTAATCACCTCTGGCTTGGGGCCTGCAGGTCCAGCTCCTGGGAAGGAGACGGGGCCTGGGATTGATGCCAAGGACACAGTGTGGGCTCACCCTGGGGCTGGCGGGGGAGAGGACACACAGGTACAGGGGGTGATGGGAAGTCTGGAAACTCCCTGGAGAGGTGGATGTGGTCATGAAGATGAAGATCTGAGCACAGAGGACTCTCTCCACCAGGAGATGCACCTACATTGGGCCTGGGGCAGGGAGGCAGTCTTATCTGGTGCTGGTGAACCCAGCCCCACCCAGGGCCCTCCTCTGTGCAGACCAGGCCTGCCTGGGACGAGGGTCAGTGACACCCATCTCTGGGCCCAGGGGATGAGGCCCCCAGCCCAGCCCCTGCTGAGCCCTGAGCCCCCAGGACTATTCCCTGAGTTGCATCCCAGGAAGGGGCCTCACCCAGCGAGACCAGGTTCCTGTAGGTTTCCAGCATCACATCCCTGTAGAGGCCCTTCTGAACAGGGCCCAAACGGCCCCACTCCTCCCTGGAGAGGAGCACGGCCACGTCCTCGAAGGTCACTTCAGCCTGGAACAACAAGAGCTGCTGCAGGCCCAAGCGTGGCTCAGGCTGGGCCCGGGCTAGAGAAGCAGCACAGGGGTGATCACAGGCCTGATCCCTCAGCGTGGCCCTAGGGGGTGACCTGACCCCTTGGCTGCTGAGCCAGCTCACTCAGGGAGGTTGGGGGATTCCCAGGGTCACCCTTCTTCTTCTCAGCACCCCACAGCAGAGACGCCTGACAGTGTTTGTTGAGGCCAAGCAGACAGGGAAGCCCTGGGAGAAGACCTCACGCCTTCTGGGGAAAACAGATGCTCACCTGGGGCAGGGCAGACAGATGCAAAGCTGCCATCGCCTAGTACCCTGGGCTTCCCGGGGATTGAGGCAGGAGCCAGTCACTCAGGTGCTGAGGGAAGAGAGAGGCACATGTGGAGGTCCAGCCGGGCCCCTCCTGCAGCCGCAGCCTCAGGGCTCGGCCTTCCGGGCAGACTCTGCTCCCTGCAGACACGTACAACATTTCAGGTCATCTGCCCCTACCTCCTCCCGGGCACCAAGTAGTCTCATTCAAGAGGAGGATGGAGACAGTCATTCACTTTACATGAAAGAATAAAGATAACACATTAAGGGCTGAGGAAAAAAAAAGGAGTTAAACGAAAAAAAAATCAATAGAAGGCATAAAGCAAAGTCAAAGATGAGGCAAAAAATACAAAACTAGTAAAAACAAGACCAATGGATGTGTAACAGTTAGAAGTAAAAGGATTAAGCTCACCTACTGGAAGCACAAGACTCTCCAATTAGATACACAAAATGCACGTATATAACCTAAAATAACACAGAAAGGCTAAATATAAGACAGACCAAAGAAACACTAATTAAAATAAAGCTATAATAGCTATATTTACCTTTTCTGTATCTTTAAAGCTCTTTATTGGAGTATGACGTTTATACAGCAGAGTTGACAACCCGAACACACAGCTCGAGGGGCCCGGCCCACAGAACCAGGCCCTGGCAGCCCTGCCGCCGCTGCAGGCTCTGCCTACTTGCCGGCCTCCCAGGAGAGCCTCTGCCGGGCTCCTGGCAGCACAGATCAGCGCCCTGCAGACTCTGTCAGAGGGGCTATGCCTTCTGCACTCCGTGCTGCCTTCTTCTCCTTAGCACGGTGTTTGCGAGCTGAACATGCTTTGCTGCATGTGCCTTAGCGATGTTTATACCAATCAAAACAAGACTGAAAGCAAAAATCATTATTAGGAACAAAAGCAGACACCGGGTATTAATAAAACGAAAAATCCACCAAAAGCTGTAATTACAAACATGTGTATCTACAAACAAATCCTTGAAGCGTAGAAAGCCAAAGCTAAGTGCAGTGCCAAAGAGAAACGTGCAAACCCTCCCCTGGAATGAGAGATTTTAACACACTTCCCTCAGAAATGAGTGGATCAAATAGAGGATACTTACTTAAAGCACAGAGAATACACTTTTTCAAAATGTACACTGAAATTGTAAGAAACAACACACACCAGGCAAAAAAGAAAGTTTCAAAATATTCCAGGGACTTCCCTGGTGGGCCAGTGGTAAAGAATCTGCCTTCCAATGCAGGGGATGTGGGTTTGATCACTGCTCGGAGAACTAAGATCCCACATGCCACGGGGCAATTAAGCCCGCGTGCCACAACTTCTTAGTCCACACGCCCTGGAGCCTGCGCGCCACAACTAGAAGACAAAACCCACACACCACAAGTAGAGAGAAGCCCACACGCCACAACAAAGAGCCCGCACACCGCAACAAAAGATCCCACGTGCCACAACTAAGACCAAACGCACCCAAAAATAAATAAAATAAAATAAATAAATAATAAAAAATATGGGCTTCCCTGGTGGCGCAGTGGTTGAGAGTCCGTCTGCCGATGCAGGGGACACGGGTTCTTGCCCCGGTCCGGGAAGATCCCACATGCCGCAGAGCAGCTGGACCCGTGAGCCACGGCCACTGAGCGTGCGCATCCGGAGCCTGTGCTCCACAACATGGGAGGCCGCGGCAGTGAGAGGCCCGCATACCACAAAAAAATAATAATAATAATAATAAATCTTAAAAAATGTGTGTGTATATATATATATACATATATATATGTGTGTATATACATATATGTGTGTGTGTGTGTGTGTGTATATATATATATATATATAAAAAACACAAAAAGTTCCAAAGGCTGATATCATTTGGCAAACTTTCATATTGTTGTTCCACTAGAAATATCTGATTTAAAAAAGAACCCCCCCCTTCAAGAAAAACATAGAAATGGAAATTAAGGTGGAAATGGAAACAGAGACTACCTAAGGGAAACCTTAATGCACTTATTTTAACAAAGAGATTGAAATAATAATCTAAGCGTTCAACAAGAAACCAGACACAGAATAAGAAAGCAATTCAAGGAAAGAAGATGAAAAAAAATAAACACAGTTTAAAGAAACAGAAAATAATCTCAAACTTGGTTCTTTGAAAATGCTAATAAAATACACAAATGTCTGGCAAGTCCAATGTGGGGAAGGGGAAAAGGTGGGAAAGGAAATACTATTAAGAACAAAAAAGGGAACACAACTCTACATACCACACATTAAGAGTGGTGGTTCTCAGAGTGCAGGCCAAGACCCTGGCACTCCTAGCACTCAAGTCTGTTTCATAACAACGCTAAGGGAACACAACAGAAGCATTAGCATTAGTCAGCGACAAGAGGCAGATGCTTGCTCCCTCACCCAGCTGCTATGTAACAGTGTACCAAAGACCCTAGCCAATGCATTAAGTCACAGAAAAAGAAATAGAAGCTACAGTTCCGTGGTTAGGACTCCGTGCTCCCACTGCAAGGGACACGGGTTTGATCCCAGGTTGGGGAACTAAGATTGCACATGCCACCACGCAACCAAAATAAAAAAGAAGAAGAAGAAAAAAGACAACCTACATAGAAAATCCGAGAGTATCAACCTAGTGTTGGGATGATAAAAGTTCAACAGGATTGCCATATACAAGGTCAATAGACTAATTAATATTACTCCCATATACTAACAATCAGCAACCAAAAAAACAGCATTCCTAACAGCTACAAAAACTATACAGCACCTACGAAATCTAACAAAACAAATGTAACTTTATGGACAAGATGATAAAACTTCATTGAAGGACACACACATAAAAAAACAAAACCTATGGAGAAAAAGACAACGTTCATAAACAGGAGGGCTCAATATCACAAAAATGTCAGTTCTCCCCAAATGAATCTATTAATTCTGTACAAGCAAAACTGCAACGGGACATATCATGATATCTGACCAAAATGACTCTAAATATCACAAGAGTAATGATCTAAGATTAACCAAGGCAATGCCAAAGAAGAACTAAGGCAGAGCCATGCCCTACCAGATATCAAGTCTTATTATAAGGCTGTGGTAATAAAAGTGAGATACAGCTGTCCCTAGGTGTCCATGCAGAATTGATTCCAGGACCCCAATAGGATACCAAAATCTAAAAATATTCAACTCCCTTATATAAAATGGCATAGTATTTGCATATAACCCACACACATACACATCCCCCGTATACTTTAAATCATCTCTAGATTACTTACAATACTTAACACAATGTAGATGCTATGTAAATAGTTGTAGATACAATGGAAATACTATGTAAAGACTTGCCAGGTGGGTCTTCCCTGGTGGCGCAGTGGTTAGGAATCCACCTGCTGATGTAGGGGACATGGATTCGAGCCCTGGTCAGGGAAGATCCCACATGCCACGGAGCAACTAAGCCTATGTGCCACAACTACTGAGCCTGCGCTCTAAAGCCCGCGTGCCACAACTACTGAAGCTCGCATGCCTAGAGCCTGTGCTCCGCAACACAGAGAAGCCACCGCAACGAGAAGCCTGCGCACCACAATGAAGAGTAGCTCCCACTCACCGCAACTAGAGAAGGCCCGCGCGCAACAACGAAAACCCAACACAGCCATAAATAAACAAATAAACAAATAAATAAATAAAAATTTATACAAAGTTGCTAGGTGTAGCAAATCCAAGTTTTACTTTTGGAACTTTCTGCAATTTTTTTTCCTCCAACACTTTCAATCCTCAGTTGGTTGAATCCACAGGTGCAGAACCCACAGATACAGAGGGCTGATTGTAAGAGCACAGGAAAGAGGATAATGGAACAGATCCACGCATATATTAATGACACACTTGCAATGTTAAGAGCAATGCACCATTCAATAAATGAAGCTGGCACAACTGAATTTCCACAGGGAAGTAAAATTAGATCCTGCCGTCCATGGCACACAAAAATATATTTCAGACAGGCTGAAGGCCTAAATGTTTCTTTAAAATGTTTACAGCTATTATAAGGAAATAATACAGAAAACACACCATCCATAAAGGAAAAGTTGCTTAATTTTACTCCATCAAAAAAACCTTCTGTACAAGACACCACAAAATTAGAAGCAAACTGGGACTTCCCTGGTGGTCCAGTGGCTGAGACTCCACGCTCCCAGTGCAGGGGGTCTGGGTTCAATCCCTGGTCAGGGAACTAGATCCCACATGCCACAACTAACAGTTCGAATGCCGCAACTAAAGATCCCGCAGGTGGCAACGAAGATCCCGAGTGCCACAACTAAGACCTGGCGCCGCCAAATAAGTAAAGAAGTATTTTTAAAAACTTAAAAGCAAACTGCAAGGTGAAAAATAATATTTTCAAACATAGGTAATAAAAGATATACAGCATATATTTAAATATACAAAACAAAAAGAAACAAACCATCAAAAATTTAAAAGGGAATTCCCTGGTGGTCCGCTGAAAACATGAGAAACATGGACTCTCAGAGTCCCATAGGTAGTCTGGTAGTCACTCTGGAAATCGATCAGGCACCACCTGGTAGAGCTGAAACTCTGCAAACCCCTGGGTCAGGAAACCTAATTCTAGGTACGCGCCCTATAAAAACTCTTGCCAATGCACAAAAGACACACAAGGATGTTCCTGCATGTCTGTGTACAAGCAAAACAGGGAACAACCTCAATACTCATCATCAGGGAACAGGCAAGGTCACAATGGTTGAAAGGAATGAACACATCATTGTCACAGAGAAGACAGAACACAAGTTATAAGACTGAGTAAAACTCAGTAAGTGTAGAATATCAACAGTATGACACGTAAGTAGATTTTAAAATACAGAAACACTGTTAAGTGTGTAGAGGTATAAGAAAACATGCTGACAGCAAAATAACAATCAACAGAGTTATTTTTCTGGCATCTAAGAGATGGGAGAAAAAACACGCAAACAACATATCTGATAGGGGTTAAGATCCAAAATATATATGGAACTCACACAACTCAATAGCAAAAAAACCATATAACCCAACTTAAAAGTGGGCAAAGCACCTGAATAGACATTTCTCCAAAAAAGACATACAAATGACCAACAGCTACATGCTCAGGTGCTCAACATCACTCATCATCAGGGAACTGCAAATCAAAACCACAAGGAGAGGGCTTCCCTGGTGGCACAGTGGTTAAGAATCCGCCGGTCAATGCAGGGGACACAGGTTCGAGCCCTGGTCCAGGAAGATCCCACATGCCATGGAGCAACTAAGCCCGTGCGCCACAACTACTGAGCCTGCGCTCTACAGCCGGCATGCCACAACTACTGAAGCCCGCATGCCTAGAGCCCGTGCTCTGCAACAAGAGAAGCCACCACAATGAGAAGCACGCGCACCGCAACAAAGAGTAGCCCCCACTCTCAGCAACTAGAGAAAATCCATGTGCAAGCGAAGACCCAATGCAGCCAAAAATTAAATAAATGAATAAATTAATTAATTTTAAAAAAACCCACAAGGAGGGGCTTCCCTGGTGGCGCAGTGGTTAAGAATACGCCTGCCAAAGCAGGGGACACGGGTTCGAGCCCTGGTCCGGAAAGATCCCACATGCCATGGAGCAACTAAGCCCATGCGCCACAACTACTGAGCCTGTGCTCTAGAGCCTGCAAGCCACAACTACTGAAGCCCACGTGCCTAGAGCCTGTGCTCTGCATGCAACAAGAGAAGCCACTGCAATGAGAAGCCTGCACACCGCAACAAAGACCCAATGCAGCCAAAAATAAATAAAATTAATTAATTAAAAAAAAAACACAAGGAGATACCACTTCACACTTGTTAGAATGGCTACTCTCAAAAAGCAAAAGAGGAACTTTCCTGGTGGCACAGTGGTTAAGAATCCACCTGCCAATGCAAGGGACATGGGTTCGATCCCTGGTCTGAGAAGATCCCACATGCCACAGAGGAACTAAGCCCATGCGCCACAACTACTGAGCCCGAGTGCCACACTACTGAAGCCCGCGTGCCTATAGAGCCCGTGTTCCACAACAAGAGAAGCCACCGCTTGCCGCAACTAGAGAAAGCCCGTGTGCGGCAATGAAGACCCAATGCAGCCAAAAATAAATTAATTTTTTAAAAAAGAACATCCTTTACCTTTTAAAAGAAAAAAGCAAAAGATAAGCATTGGTGAGGATTTGGAGAAAAGGGAACCCTTACACACTGTTGGTGGAAATGTAAATTGGTGCATCAACTATGAAAAACAGTACGAAGGTTTCTCAAAAAATTGTAAGTAGAACCACCATATGATCCAACAATCCTACTTCTCAGTATATATCCAAAGGAAATGAAATCTGGAGCTCAAAGTGAGATCTGCACTCCCGTGTTCACTGCAGCATTATTCACAATAGCTAAGGCATGGAAACAACCTAAATGTCTGTCCATGGATGAAAGGATAAAGTAAATGTGGCCAAAAATAAATAAATAAAAAACAAGGGAAAAAAAATGTGGCATATATATACAATGGAATATTATTCAGTCATAAAAAAAGGAATTCCTGCCATTGGCAACAACATGGATGAACCTGGAGAGCATTATACTAGGTGAAATAAGCCAGACACAGAAAGACAAACGCTGCATGATCTCACTTATACGTGGTATCTAAAACAGTCCAAATCATAGACTCAAGGAGTAGAATGGTGGTCGCCAGCGTTTGGGGATTAATGAAAATGGACATGTTGGTCAGAGTACAAACATTCAGTTATGCAAGATGAATAAGTTCTGGAGAGTTAATTAACAGCCAGGTAACTATAATCAACAATACTGTATTATATACTTTGAAATTTGCTAAGTAGATTTTTTTTTTTAATTTAAACTGCTACGGGTCTTAGTTGCGGCATGCGAACTCTTAGTTGCGGCATGTGGGATCTGGTTCCCCGACCAGGGGTCAAACCCAGGCCCCCTGCATTGGAAGTGCAGAGTCTTAGCCACTGGACCGCCAGGGTTTTTAACAGTTTTCTTAAATTACAAAAAAAAAGGGCGGGGGAGTGGGTGGGTTTGAAAAAACTAGCAAAAAGAGAACTGGCAATCCCAGTCCCTGACGTTTGCTAATCCATTCTCTGTACTTAAGTTTTAACGAAAAGGATTTTTTAATGCTACATTTTAAAAGCACAAAACAATGGGGCAAATAAAAAGGTTTCAGACCTTGAATAAAAGCCTCTAGAAAGAGAAACAAAAATTTGGCTGCTGGGAGAAAGGCTTCCGTGGGCCAGAAGCAGAAGGGTGGGAAGGAAGGGAGATACGGCCGGTGGGGCGGGGGGCGGGACCCGCAGGGCCGCGGGGGAAATGCGGAGGCGGGCTGACGCTGGAGGTGACGGGAGTGTGCACGGGCATGAACCCCCCGAGCTGGAGACCCGCGAGGAGGGTACCGGGGGCGGAACGAGTTGGGGGCGGAGGGGGAGAGGGGAGCACAACAGTGCGAGGCCGGCGCGCGCGGCGCCTGGTTACCGGCGGCAACTCGCGCCGCGGAAGCAGCCCCTTGGGGCGACCCGGGAGGGGAGTCCGGTGGAGAGACCCCCACGGCGGGCTTGGGACCGGTGACGGAGACTCCGCGGCGGGAGAGGGGCCTGGCAAGCAACGACCCCGACCGGGGGAGAACAGTAGGGTTCGGGGTCTTGCAGTGGGACCCGGGGCGGGAGCTCTCGGTGTCGAAGGGAGGGTCCGCGCTCGGCTCCCGGGAGGCCCAGCCGCCGCCGCCCCCGCCCCCGCCCCCACCGACCCACACTCACCTCAGCGCCGCCCAACAGCAGCCTGCAAGACCAGGCCCCGCCTGCTGCTCCTGCCCAGCCGACCGAAACCCGACCGGAAGTGACGTGCCCTCCTCCCGGATCCCGGCGGAAGACGCCTTAGGGTCGCTCTGGGAAACGGACGCCGCGTCTCGGTGGTCGGCCGCCTCGAGGAAAGTAGAAGCCGCATCGTAGATCGGGAACGCTGCCACCAGGTGGCAGCCTGGAACCACGACCCCCAGGCTTCGCAACGAAGGCAAGGCGGAGGCTTTGGTGACCAGCAGATTTCCAGTAATTCTCCTTTTCAGTGAAACTCGAGGCACTGCAACCAACAAAAGTTCAGGCAGGCCCTTTCCTTTGCAGCTAAAGGCAGAAAGCCACGCCTTTTCTCAGGGCCATGTGAAGAGGATACTTACTGGTCAAAGCAGCCCGTTTTAGTTTAACCCATGCCCCCAGCCCCAACTCCTGAACCCCGCATGCCTAGAGCCCGTGCTCTAGGGTATAAATGGGGTCCAGTGTCCACTCAGGGTCTGAGTGCCCGAATGCTCCTGGAGCAAACTCTCCCTGTTGGCCAGTCCCCTGGACAAAGCCCCAGGCCACTTTACCCAGAAGGGAGCAATACTGCAAGCAGGTTATGGTTCAGGCAAACATGTCCAGTACCCTTTCCTTCAGAAGGAACCATTGCCCTCCTCTCATGACCGAGGTCCTAGCCCTACTGGGTCACTGTCTAGGCGTGGGTGGCATAGGACACGTGGGGCCCCAGGAAGGCAAGACTAGAACTGAGGTTCACACTAGAGACAGGTATGAACCATGAAAACAAGTAGCCACCTGGCAACCAGTGAGGCCCTACTACCCAGGAGGAACCCTGCCAGTCTCCCGGAACAGCCAAGGGGACCAGTTCTCATGCGTGAGACTCAGGAAGGTGGCTGCCAGAGACTCCAGCCAGTGCCCTTGTGCCCACTCTGTAAAGGTGCATCCCACCTCAGCCTGCCATCCACCCTTGCTGTCCCAATCGGCCTACCACTCACTCCAGTGGTCAGTTAGGCACACTGGCTTGCAGCTCCTGCTTTCACATCAGCTCACAAGGGGTACCACTAGGGGCAGGAGGCTCTGGCTGGCCTCTGGGAAGCAAGTGTCCTGGTCCTGAGGCACTGATGGGCCTCCACTCCCATTCTGGTGTCCAGTCTGCCCTGGCTCTATCAGCTTTGACCAGTCTATCATTTAGTCTGGGACAAGGTGCTAGTGGGCTATTGTCAAAAAGGAAGCCCATCTGTTGAGAAACTAGTCTGGTCCTTCCATTGCAAGGCAGCACCCCTGCTCTCCAGCCTGTGGCTCCAGGGACACCACTCTCTCACCCAACAGCACCCAAACCCTCATCCAGATTCTCCAAGTGCTCAAGACAAGTTAGTGAACAGAGGTCTGGGGGCTACACTCCTTGTGAGTGGGCTTCTCTGCTCCACGTGCAGGTGGTGGGGGATTCCAGGAGTCAAGATGTGAAGCAACCCAGCAGCCCCACCTTCTCTGTCCAAAGCTTCCACTGTTCACTAGTGCAACTACTTCATCTTCCTCCTTCCTCCCTATGTGGAACACCAAGGCACTCCTCCCAGCAGGGACCCTTCCCTCTGAAACCATGGAAAAGCGCAGCTCAGCTGTGAAAAAGACAAACTTTATTGAGCCCCCAGCCCTAATTCTCTTTCTCCTGCACAGTCTTGGTTCCCCGGAGACGCCCAGTCCGGCGGGCAGCAATGAGACCCACTTTCCGGCCAGCAGGGGCATCTCTGCGGATGGTAGAGGGTTTGCCGATGTGCTGGTGGTTGCCACCTCCGAAGGGATGCTCCACAGGCTGCGGGAAGAGGGAAGTGGTGTTGGGTGTGGCCCCGACCTGCCTTAGGAGGGCTTGGGGAAGGGTATAATCAACCAGCCTGTGCTTACAAACCATCACCGAGAGCCTCACAGTACAGATCCCCCACCACAGAGAAGAGGGAACACTACAGGAAGGAGCCTGTCCACCCCATCTCACAGCCCCAGTACACTGAATACCCCCACCACTGTCCATTTCTGGGCCACTTACATTCATGGCCACACCCCGCACACGTGGCCAACAATTCCTCTTTGCCTTATACTTGTGGTAGGCACGGCCGGCCTTCAGAATGGGCTTGTCAATGCGGCCACCTCCAGCCACCACACCTGTTGGAGACCAGGGACCTCAGGGAGATGTATCACACCCTGCCCAGCACTGGGGGACCTTCCCATCAGGCAGAGCATCCCCTGCTTGGTCCGTGCCAGTGTCCCACCCCCGTGTGTCATACAGCATCACACGTTCCCAGGAACCTCAGAAATGCCTCGAAACCATCACCAAGCACCAAGTCCCCTTGCAGCCTATCAGCCGACAAGTTTCTTCAGGCGCTGCAGGGTCGTTAAGCCAGGGCTTTATTCACATCGTCTGGAATGCCTGCCTTGATCCACGGTTCTCCAGGAAGTCGTCCCCTTTGCAGGGTCTGACACTGCACTCCTGCAAGCACCTCCCCACCCCAAACAGGACAGCTGACCCAGCCTGCCACTTCTCTGCCATTGTTTTGTTTATCCTGTGAGCACATCCTCAAGAGCCTCCCCCATGCAAGACTGGCTTTGCCACGTGGATTCAAAGATGTTGACAAAAACCAAAGTAAACAAACTTGGGTTCATGTGCTTTTTTCCTGGGTGCCTTTAAGGAAATCACACATATCTTGGTAGGATGTTAACGGGCAGGGATCACATAAGTCCAGGTTATCCCCAAGCGCAGACGAGTCTGCCTTAAGAGTCTCAGCGGGTTCGGTCTCATTCAATACCCAACCAGCAGTTAAGTAGGAACTGCTATGCCCACTTTAGAGCTATGCTCAAGCTTACACAGCCCACACTTCAGTGAAGCAGGCAGCTGGGTTCCAGGTCCCTATCTAGCTGCTGGCTGTCCACAGGAGACCCACAGCATTCAACCGACACCTTCCACTCACCGACCACAGCCCTGTTGGCGGAAGAGATGACCTTCTTAGAACCCGAGGGCAGCTTCACTCTGGTCTTCTTTGTCTCAGGGTTGTGGGAGATGACAGTCGCATAGTTCCCAGAGGCCCTGGCCAGCTTGCCCCGGTCACCAGGTTTCTCCTCCAGACAACACACGATGGTGCCCTCGGGCATGGTGCCCACCGGGAGCACATTGCCGATGTTGAGCTGGGCTGCAAGGGGAAGCAGCAGCAGCCGACAGTCAACAGCGTAAGGTGGTGTCCTAACCACTGCTTGCCAAAAACAAAGCCAGCGCAGCACTCCACAGCCAGCCTCCTCCTACAGTTCTCCAGGCACCCACCGAGTATGCGTGGCCAAGCAGGTCTGCTGCCTCAGTGTTCCTCCCCCGACCCAAGGCGTAAACCTCAAGGAACCGCAAGTTCCTCCCCACCGCCACCTTCCATCTAGGCGCGACACTCACCCTTCTTGCCGCAGTACACGAACTGACCAGTGTGGATGCCCTCGGCGGCGATGAACAACTCCGTCCGCTTCTTAAAACGGTACGGATCCCGGAAGACCACCTTGGCAAGGGGCGCGCCGCGGCCCGGGTCGTGGATGATGTCCTGCGGGTCGAGGCGGCTTGAGTGGCGTGGGTCCCGCCGGGCGCCCCACACCCCCACCCGCCCCAGCCCGCGCCCCGAACCTTCACGATGCCCTTGATGTAGCCGTGTCGCTCGGCGAAGTCCACGGCGCGCAGACGCGCGGCGCCCTTTCGGTGCTTCACATGCGCGCGGAACACGGAGCCGGCGCCCTTCCTCTGCCCACGGATCACGCGACCCATCGCGGCGGTCTGGGGGTGGCTCATGGTCAGCGGCCGGGCGGCCCAGGCACCCCCACCACCCCGACTTCAGGGCTCCCGCTCCCCCGGCTCCTCCCTCCAGGTCTCGGCACCCTTCGCGCCCCCGTCCCCGGCCGTGCGACCTGGCGCCTTCTGCAGAGCCGGCTGGGGTCCCTCACGGGCCCTAGGGCGCCGCATGGCGCCTGATGGCACCGGATGGCACCAGGCGGCACCAACACGTCCTACCTGCTGCCGGGCACTGCCGAAAGAGGAGACGCGGCCCTTGAGAGCCGCCTTATCTTCCGGGGTGGGGCCGAGAGCCCTTAACCTTCCGGCCAGGAGCGGCGGCCGCCACCGCAAGGCACGCCGGGACTTGTAGTCCTCTCGCGGGCGCCAGTGGCCCCTCCCTCGCGCCGGGGCCTCAGCGCAGGCGAACTGAGGTGGTTGGTCCCGCAGTGCGCAGAGGCTCCGGTGGTCTGGCGGGGATGCTGCTCTCCCGCCGCGGGGCCGTCGAGTGGGCGGGCAAGCCTACCAGAAAGGGAGCCTCCAGTAGGGCACATCTTTCGGGCAGGGGGCTTCTGGAGAAGTGGGAGGGGTCCTTCCAGAGAGGATCCCTGGAATTAGCCGAAGAGGCGGTGGATCCCCTGAGTGAGACCTGTCAGTAGGCGCGGACAGGGAGAGCTTAGTGACCAGGGCAGTGGGTGTGCAGGTGACGCCTGAGGAGGGAGAGCCAGCGAGGTAGGGAGAGAGTGAGGGCAGGGGTCTCAGGGAGCAGAGGGGCTTGCACTCAGGGCTCTGGGGTGGTGTGTTTGCACCAGTGCGGGCAGGTGGGTTTTGCAGGGGTGGAGGCCAGAGAGACATCAGGAGAAGGTGACAGGAGAGGGAAGGAAGGGTCCATGTGGCCACATGCTGAAGCCACAGGGGAGCACGAGGCGCCCGGAGAGACAGCCGACTCTTGGCAGAGATAGCTCATCCGGAGGCTGCACAGCGTACAGCAGGGCCAGGAGCTGAGGGGCACCGGGGCCGCCCTGGGGCAGGGTGACGGGCTCTGGGGTCAGCTCGGGATAGGCCTGGAAGACCAGAAGGGCAGAGGAAGAGTGGGATGGAGGTGGGGACAGTGCTTGGACTTGTGGGCTGTGGGGTCCCTAGGATGGAGTATGGGGGGGGCGGCCCTGAGAGAGGCAAGATGGAAACACCACAAACCCTGCCTTCAAGGGTCTCCGGTCCAAGTGGGAAAAAAGTTGAGTACAGGGCAGGAGTCAGACAGGAGCAGGTGGTGCCAAGGCCTCTCTGTGCTGGGCACAGGCCTGTCACCCGCAGCCCCTGCTGCCCACCTCCTCAGGCCCCCTCCGGCACCTCGTTCATTTTGCTCTCAGGACCCCAAGCCCCTGACCTCCTCAGGTAACATTTCCCTGGGGGACTCAGGGAGCTTCTGCTTCTGTTCAGGGCTTGGGGGTCTCCCGGTTCCTCCTGCCAGCTTTTGAGTCAAGCGAGGCTAAATCCAAAAGGCGATCCTGGAGGCAGCAAAGGACCTTAGAGCGAGGCTTTGGCACAAACCAACCAATCCAGAGCCCACACTCCCAGCTGTCTCCTTTATGAGACTCACACCCCACACCAATGTTTCCCTGCCCTACATCACCCCAGCGCCAGGTATGGGACAACTAGAGACCAACCATAACCTGATAACCTGCAGCCTGCTGAAATTATTCAAACACATGATTCTCAGCTTACTCAGCGTGCCTGCTCTGCCTTGCCCATTCTTTCCTGCGGAAACCCCAGTGAAGGCTCTGGGCCAACCTTCCCTCCCCTCTTTTGCCTCCTCACCAACCTAGTGCTTCCCTGTGTGGCCCCATGTGGTGTGCCCTGCCTCCCATTCCAGAGACCCGTGAGTATAAATGTCTTCCTTCACTTCCGAGTCTGCATGTCTTACCATCCCCGATTAAAAGAAACCCGAGGGGGAAAAAAAAAAAAAAGAAACCCGAGGTACATTTTAGCACACCATGAGGTTCCTGAGTGCTCAGGGATGGTGATGGCCTTCAGGGGCTCCGTCTGTTCCGGTTCATTGAAAGTGTTATTGCTCTGGGCCATCTACTAGACTACAGAAAATCTAGTAGATGGCCCAGACTGGCCTTGGAAACACAGCTCTTTGAAAATAATTTTTCTTTTGGCCGCACAGCTTGCGGGATCATAATTCCCTGACCAGGGATTGAGCCTGTACCCATGGCCATGAAAACGTGGAATCCTAAGCACTGGACTGCCAGGGAATTCCCAAAAATAATTTTTAAACTGGGCTTTTCCCCTGGGAACACTTACAGCTTGGAATCCCAATCGCAGGCCGGAAATAGCTGGAAAGTAATCTGGGTTGGCCCAGAGAAAGGGCACTGTGACCATTTGGGGAACCATGCAGGCCCCTGACATTTTAAAAAAATATTTATTATTTTTTAAATAATCTTTTTAAATTAATTAATTAATTTATTTATTGGCTGCATTGGGTCTTCGTTGCTGCGCACAGGCTTTCTCGAGTTGCGGCGAGCGGAGGCTACTCTTCGTTGCAGTGCGCGGGCTTCTCATTGCGGTGGCTTCTCTTGTTGCGGAGCACAGGCTTTAGACGTGCGGACTTCAGCAGCTGTGGCACACTGGCTCAGTAGTTGTGGCTCGTGGGCTCTAGAGCGCAGGCTCAGCGGTTGTGGCGCACGGGCTTAGTTGCTCGGCGGCATGTGGGATCTTCCCGGACCAGGGCTCGAACCCGTGTCCCCTGCATTGGCAGGTGGCGTTTTAACCACTGCGCCACCAGGGAAGTCCCTAAATATTATTTATTTATTTATTTATTTATTTAGGCTGCTCCGGGTCTTAGCTGCTCGTGAACTCTTTTTTTAGTTGCGGCATGCGGGATCTAGTTCCCTGACCAGGGATCGAACCCCGGCCCCCTGCATCGGGAGCACGGAGTCTTAGCCACTGGACAACCAGGGAAGTTCCCCAGGCCCCTTATTGTTAATAGTCTGTTTGCTCAGGATGATGGGACTCAGCCACGGAGGCCCTGGAATGGCCTGCAGTGGATAGAAGCAGTCTCCTTCACCCCACTCCTGGGCAGCACCCTCAGTGCCCTGGTACCTGCACCTCCCACACTGCCCAGATGTCTGCTGGGTGGACACTCTGGGCCAGGCTTTTGTGGTGGCTGAGATGGCTCTGTCCTCAGGGTCCACAGACCCAAGCATCAGCCCTGGCTCCCCCTCTTGCTCCCTGGGTCATTCTTACCTTGAGGGGGCCAGGCTAGGGCCCAGGTTTGCCAGCCCCTCCTCTAGATGGAGCAGTGTGAAGACCCTCCAGCAGGAAGTCTCCCAGTAAGTAGATCAGGACCACCAGTGAGCTCAGGGTACCTGAGCGCTTGGCTGGCGATTAAGGTTAGGAAGCAGGCATATTCCCAGCCCTTTCCCATTCTCCATTCCTTCGTTTATTCATACTTTGCACAGATGCTCTCTGAGCGTGAGCAGGGAGGATGTGGGGACGGGAGAGTTGAGTTCGAGCTGGGAGGTGTGGGGTGGGAGCGCCGGGACCATGCCGCACAGGGGCCCAGGGAGAGGAGCTAGTTCCTCCGAGCGTACTTGCTTTTCTCTTCCACCTCCCCTAGGAGTCGGTCCGGGAGCTGATTCTGACCATTTCCTTACTTTGGTTTGCACCAATTTCACAGTGGCTTTGCCTGGGACCCCGGGATTTGGATCGTCGACAAGTCGGGTGTCAGGGCCCTCCCCGCGAAAAGCTCTGCGCACCCTTCCCCCGCCCTTCCCTCTCCAGGGCTGTCCAGTGTGAAGAGCTCCAGGGACCGGGGCCGCACAAAGCTGAGGCCTCCGAAGACGCAGACAGCGTCCTCCCCAGGGCTGCAGGGACCTGGGGAGGCTCCTGCTGAGTTCCAAAGAAGTTGGGGTGCCCGCCCCTACACACAGGACAGCGTGGATCTGGGAGAACACCCAGAACAGGTGGCCCCGGGGGCCACACGAAGTTGGGGATGGGTGGGAGCGCAGCGAGGAGAAGCCTTGACCTGACCTCGGGGTCCCACCCCATCCGGTCCCACCCCATCCGGTCTCTCGGCAGGTCCTGGGCTGTCCTGCTGCCCCGAACCCCGCGATGCACCCAGGGACCCCAGCCCGGAGTCCCGTGTGACGACCCTCCCCTGGGCCTCTCCTTCTCCTGGTGGACCTCACCCTTTCTGGGGCCCTCCCAGCCTCATCTCTGAGCTGTCGGTGCCCCGCCGCACTGCGGTGACCTCCGCCTGGACCATCTGCCCCACCAGGTGCAGAACACCTGCTCTTTGCACACGGCTCTTCTGCGCCCCCAGCAGGCCGTTGCCCCGGACACGGCCTGGGTGGGGGTGTCTCCGTAGTCCTGGGGCCTCGAACGTGCCCAGCGGGTGCGTTCTGCTATGGAAAAACCAGCACATAGAACCGGTGCGGGGACCAGCGCCCTCGGACTGGTGACCGGAGGTGCGCGGGATCGTCCCCAGGCGAACTTCAGGCTCTCCGCCCGCTTCGCCCGGGTCCGCTCCCCGACCCCAGGCCAAGAGACACCGGGCCCAGACCCACGCCTTTCCTGGGCCCCGGCTCCGCCCTCCCCGTACTGTGACCCCGCCCTTTACCGGACTCCGCCCCGCCCTCTCCGGGCTCCATCCTTTCCCCGGCGATCTGGCCCCGCCCGTTCGCCGGCTCCGAGGCGGGGGCGGGGGCCGGCTGGGAACCACCGAGTTGGCCGAGCCTCCGAAACGCCCAGAACGGCCGGAAGGCTGCGGGGCAGAGCGGCCGCGGGCGGCCGAGGCCCATTTCCGGCGTCGTCCCGCGGGTGGGTCCTCGAGCGGCCCCGGGGAGGGTGAGTCGATGCAACACGCGCGGATTAGTGTCGGGGCGCCGCACGTGCTCTTCGCCCTCGGGCGGAGAGGCCGCCTACCAGCCCCAGCGCCCTCCCGCCTCCGACTCTGCAGGCCCCGCGCTCCCCGGCCTCTCCGCGGGGAAGCGCGGGTGGCGCGGGCGGCTCTCTAGAGCCCGTGGGCGCCTGGCGGGGTGGTGGTCGAGCCTCGGCCGTCTTGCCCGGCAGAGGTGGGAGGCGGGAGGGGGAGTCCCGCAGATCCGGTCTCGCGGCAGCCTCGTAACCTTCCCGCCGGTTCTAGGCCTGCTCCAGGGGCATCCTTGCTTATCCTACCTGCATAATCATCTCTCTCTAGGGCC